>NC_133104.1:32246572-32511924 GCF_022965805.1 Primulina eburnea
GCATAAAAATAGAAAATACTTATTTGAGATTTATGCGATATTGCTTGTGGTCAATTCACTATCATGGGAGCACTATTTTACCTGGTAGCCAGTTACCGGTCAGTTCAGTTTGGTACCACCCGGTCGCCAGTGATCGGACAGGTCAGTTCAGTTTGGTACCACCCGGTCGCCAGTGATCGGACAGTTCAGTTCAGTGCAGAGGCCACTTGCGTAGACCATAATCTCAACAGAAATTTATTTCGTAATTTTTCAGCACAGGGCTCCAAGGAGCAAACATTTTTACTATGATTTTCAGTTCAGTTATGCACGTATTATAATTGCTCAGTACAAGTTATTTTCAGTATGCCTCGTGACCTGATATTTTTATCCATGCAAATTATATTTTTCTCGTTACCTACGATATATGCATGCTGAGTCTTTAGGCTCACTAGACTTGATTGTTGTAGGTACCGATGAGGTCAGGGCCGAGGACGGGGACCAGTGAGCTAGCTTGGGTCAGCAGTAGTGGCACCCGATGACCTCATTTTCAGCACTTACCATTTTATGCAAAAAAATTTATCCGTTGTTGAATATTTATAACTTGTTATTTTTGCAAACAAATATTTACTTCCGCTGCCATTTTGAATATCAAACTTTGGTTATCGGTTTAGTTATGAATGAGGCTTTTTTATTTTTTTAAAAGAAAAATTTTAATTTTCCGCAAATTTTCAAAGTAAGGATTTTTAGGCATTCACATCCTATGTGATCTGATGAGTTAATAGTGAAAGGAATCTCTGGCCAGAACAAGATATTTGCTTAGGGAAAAGTGTTTTCCTAGTTGTACATACCATGTCACTATTAGTACTCTAAGATAAATCACATCGTTATCAAATTCATATGCGACTCTCGATATACTAATAGTTGCAGATTTGATCGGGATATATGTGATGAAGGAACCGTACTGTATGCTAACCATGACTTGAAATTATTGCAGGCACTATCAATGATACATAATCATAGGGCGATGCTACTGGATATGCTCTTACCATGATCCGATGGGTGCGATCAAATATGAGCTCTGATATTCTTGATCAAGGAGTTGATGAAAGGAATAGGTCTAACTTGGGTAAGTCCGAATAAGAATAAATGTTATTCTGAATCACATGGAGATCTAAACCCACGGCTAACTGTATCCATGAATCATTGAGTGTCATACAAGTATCGGATTTTGTGTTACCATTGAGAAGGTTAAAGTTCAAAGAGTTGAATTTGACGGGTATAGTTTGATAGAGATCAAACATGATGCTTATAAAAGAGTTTATAAGTTGATTCTATATGATAGAAGAAGTGGAAGTTAGCTTAATTTATAGTTTTGGAAAGAGAGTGGAACTGTTGTTTTGGTAAATGAGTTCACTAAACTGACAGCTTCACAATCTGGTAAGTGAAAATTTGATCTTCGAAATTTTAATTTTCATTATATCAACAAGACTTGTATCCTTGATACATTGGCGTTCTCGGATTATCGATCAAGGTTATATTGAGTTCGTAATCATTTATTTAGTGAATTTGAAATTTATTAATTAATTATTAATATTAGTAGTAGTGACTACTAACATGTACAAATTCTCATAAATATTCTAGAGGAGTATTGAATTAAATTAATTAATGAGTTAATTATAGTTAAATAATGGTATTTTAATTTAATTAATATACACACACACACACATACACACACTTATATATATTTTATATGATGATATAAAATAAGTGTATATATGGTATTAATATATCATGTATTACAAAAAGTTGATTAATACATTATATATTAATAATATATAAATTTAATATAATGAAATATAGAGTCCTAGCCCTTGTGGGAGAAGGACTCCTGATGAATCAAATATCGCGCTCTATACACATAATGCACACCAAAACTATTGCACGCGAAATACACAACAAACTCTCCTCTCCTCCATATGCAAAACTCAGCCACTTTTTGTTTTTGATCAAGAAATTTTCGACCACCTTGTGTTCTTACACTGCCGCACTGCCGTCGCCGACCATCTCCGGATTTTTGAAATTCAAAGCTACAATCTCAACGCACAAATCACTTAGTGCAATACAAGCAACAAACGTTGTCTTCGATCGTAGACCTGATTGGACGATCAAAGCCGATAAACTGTATACAAGAAAGGCTATATCCGCTTAAAAATCGAAATAATTTAGAGTCCAACATAATATAAGCGCAGGTATAAAATACTGAATACTCTATGAATGGTTTGTGAACGTATGACACCCAAGGACCGTTTCGAATATCGGAAAGAAAAAAATTTAAACTTCCGATGCGCCTTGAGTCCGAGAAATCGATGTCCCAACATACTGCGCATACTGTTGCGTAGATCTAGTTAGTGCCTCACGATACTCGATTGTCCAAGAAACAGAGCATAGCGACCGTACTCAAAAAAATTATCTCAAAGGTAACATACTCAACATGATACGAAAATATCGAATATCATGACAGGTAAACATACATCATACAACAAGAAAAATGCAAAACATAATAATGTATACTCAAGTGTATACCTCGGCCAATACTTGTGTAACTCAACTACAATCTCGAATGCCTACGCTCCAAACCAAAACATTATAACCAAAAGAATCATATTAGTTTCTCATTATGCTTAGCGTACATCTTATCAACTATCCCTCAGTTATAACCAAGACTTTCTGATCATACATTCGTATGGAGCAAGTCTTTTGGGACGATAGTCACACTTCAATAGTTGGCAATAGTGGAAACAATCTTTCAATTGTTGGCAATAGTGGAAGAAGCCAACTTACAAATTGAAGTTGCTTTTGCCTTCATCTACCGGCCAGCTGCCCATTTTCCGCATAGGTCAGACCACTTTCCGTGACTTTATGAGTCTATATGCATGTACTTTTTCGTGACTTGTTGCCTCGTTTTCTGAATTCTTTTTCAGTATTTGTTAATATTATATTTAAATGTGTTTATTGCTCTTACATCGTTTTCTCCTTTTTCATCAAGTCGTTTGGCAGGAAAAAACTATTCTACCAAGCATGAAGTCCGAAATATGTGTGTTTTCTTGATGGGAAAAAAGAAAAAGAAAAGGAAATGGGTGACTTGACATTTGTTGATTAAGATATCACGATGGTCTGTAACTAAAACCTGCCTTTATGCCGAAAGAGAGAAGCACGTTCACGGAGATCATTGTCTTTATATCGATCATTGGCCCAATATTCTCTATCTAGTCACTTCAACGGGCTTTATATTTAATGAAATATAGAGGCTCAAGAGTCTACAGGACTAGATAGAATTTTAAGAGCATGAAACTCTTAAAATAATCATTCGAAAAAAAAAAAACAAATCTTAAAATACTTACAAATAACATTCATATTTTAAAGATACGTTTTATTTTGAATACTTTCGCTCAATAATGCTTTGTTAAGCCGCTGCTGACTTGAGTATCATAGTATCGTCAATGGATATTATGTCGAAGACTTTTCTTTCTGACATAATTTTATGAGATGCCAAAATTATTCACAAGATCGTTAGATCAATCGCTGATATACGCTGGATTTTTATTTTTGGAGCTTCTAATCAGGTTATATATATTGAATGTCATTGTCTTTATATTTTGATAATACTCTATATTTTTTACTTACAAATTTGTAAAGATAGCACCAAATCTCGATCCATTTTGTATTGACATTTTTTGACTATGATAGAACAAACAACGCAATATCATAGGAACCAGATCAAGCAAAGAAAACTACCCTATCCAAAGAAATTAGAATCGATTTCGTGTAATTTTATTGATTTATTTTTTTTTTTATTATAGAAGGTAACTAGCTAGGACCAAACAAAGAAGCGTTGTCCAAGTCTCAATATTAACAAGACTTCTATGGTACATCATATTAACGTGGTCATGGCATACTCAAAATAGTCGAGCAAAAACGTTAGTTTTTACTTTTAATCTCTAATATTAGTTTTAACTTGGTTTTTTAAACCTTAAAAGTTTTAATATATACTAGTAATTCTGTACGTTTGTTTATATATTAATAGTTTTTAGTGCACAAAATGTTTTGTTACTAAATAATTTTATATGTATGATTTAGAGATTATTTTCAAATTAAGAAATTATATATGATTTCTTTATAAAATTTCTTGAATGTTAATTCAAATGATTATTTATCTACGAATTTTTTTAGTATTATTTTAAAAATCTTAGAGTTATACACAAATTTTTTATTTTTTGGGTTAGAGATGATAAGGGCGTTCCTTTTGTACCCTTTAATATTATCAACAAATATTTGTATACCTCTTATTGTTGAAAAATAATTTAAAATGTGTGTATTAAATATTTGAATGTTGAATATTTGAATGTTGAAAATAAGAGTTGTAAATATTGAAAATTAGTGTGTGATGATGTAGGTGATGATGAATTTTATTTTTGGATTATGTGTAAAGAAACTCTATAAATAGATCTCTCATTTGTGAAGAAAATCACAATTGAGTAGAGAAAAAAATATTATAAAGTGTGTAGTTTGGTAAATTTTGAGAGTTTGAGATTTTTACTTTTTACCATAAATTTTTACTTTTTCACAACACGTTATCAGCACGAAGCTCTAAAAGTACTACATACTTTTCCAAGCTCCAAACAGAAGAAAAAGATAACAAAAGTAATAATATTTATTTTACTGTTATTTATTTATTGTGTATTTATTTAATATACAATATAATGTTATTATTAGAAACAATAAAAATAAATTTTTCATAAACTTGTTATAAATCCTGGGAGGATGTTAAGACGACATCCCACTACTCCCGGCAAGGGATACGACAAGTATAAAAGCCTATAAGGTTTTTAAACAAAATAAATTATGACACTCATTATAATATTATGATATGATATACATAAATTTAAACATGTCTAATATTATATATACCATATTATTACCATAAAATTATACAAATACATACCTTTATTTTTTTGTACACCAACGATCATAAATAGTAAAAAAACGGCTAGTTTTTGCCCTATAAATATGATTTCACAAACACATTCAATCACTCCAACTTTCTCTTCATCTCTAAAAATTATTCATCATCAAATTTTTCGAAGAAAAAAGAAGATGACTTTCTCAAGGATATTTTTAATTATTTTGGTTATCATACTCACGAGTCTTGTATTTATCGGAGAATATTCTCCTCGTGCATTTTCTTTATTTTTACAAATACTTGTACTTTTTGTTTATCCGTTACTTTGTATTGCAATATTTATTAACTAATAAAATGCATCGTAATTTTTTTTAGTACCACTATGTCAAATTTAACAAAGCTCGAATTTGTTACGGTCGACATCACAGGAAAGAATTATATGCCATGGACTCTAGATGTAGAAATGCATCTTGAGTCATTGGGTCTAAGCGAGACCATTAAAGAAAATGGCATATGCACGTCACAAGAAAAGGCAAGAGCCATGATTTTTTTGCGTCGACATCTCGACGATGGATTGAAATGTGAATATCTGACTGAAAAAAATCCCATGGCTTTGTGGAAGGGATTAAAAGAAAGATTCGAACATATAAGAGAAGTTATACTTCTGATCGAGCAAAACTTGCACAGTAAAATCCCCAATAAAAATATGATTTTGTATGCTCAAAATAAATCGCAAGTACACGATGTGAAGTTATAATATAGTGTACGTGAGTACGAGTATCGTTCCACTGAAGACTAGTGTTTACAATTATTATTTTCAGTTATTGAACATTTAGCAACGAAAAGTGATTTGATTGGTTTATTCCTACTAAAATCAAATAAAAATACAAATAAAAAGATTCAAAATCAAGTAATGAGATATAATGTCTAAATTGGTTGAGTAAAATTCAATGAGAAATGGATTTGTTGGGAATCTCGGTTCACCTACCCCTCGTTAATAAATTAATTCGTTCGTTCGTGATCTACGCTTCCGACAGGATTTCCTAATCTATTGAACACACTCTCTCGTGCTATGCCAAACTAATTCTACTCAATGAAGTAATTAAATCTCTTTAATTATTTATCAAGAGTGAATCGCATTTCGACTTATGAAATCCCCTAGTTTTCGACCCTTAGGACTATGACTATCAGCACGTATCCAATTTCATATATCTATGTAAATTGTAGATCCGTGAATTATACTACTCGATCCTATCACTCGCTATTCTCTCGAACTCACTCGTGATATGAAAACGTCGTTAAAGTTAGCTATTCTTTAATGACACGATAAAATAGTAGTAAAATCAAGAATAACGCACAACCGAAATATAAATTAATTCAAACCAACATTCGGGGTAGGATCCCCTTTAATCCCATCAAATAATAAAGTTAGCTACTAGAATTCATAGTAAAAATAAATGCAACAATGTTTAAAACGAAAGAAACTAGATTAGAAATACTAGGCGAGACGAAATCTGCGAAGAACGGTGCTCGGAATCTTCAAATCTTCAATCCAAGCGCAAAAGTGCTCTCTAAACTTGATGACGGCTGCAAAATTCAGTCTGAATCTCTCTGAATGTCCCAAAAAGTCGGCCAAAAACTCCTTCCATAATAGCCACCCTCCTAAACTAAGGTAAGAAATCGAGCATGAAATCTTGCCAAAAATAGGTGGCGCTCGGGCGGTAGAAAAATACCGCTCGAGCGCCACACCTTCTGTAAATCTCCCTGGGAAGAGCGGCCTTCGCGCTCGGGCGGTAGAAAACTACCGCTCGAGCGCCGACCTTTCTGTCTTTAATCCTTTGGGGTTTTCATCTCGCGCTCGGGCGGTACAATTTAACCGCCTGAGCGCCAACTCCTCTGCCCTTTTTGTCTTGACTTGGCACTTGGCTCCGATTTTGGTTCTTCCGACCCTTTTTCCTGCAAATTCATCACGCCCGAGTGAGATGTGATAAAATGCAAATATTTACTCTAAAATGAACAGAATGTGACTGAAATAAACGATGCACATTGCAAAACACACACAGACTAAAGCGATAAAATACGTAAAAACGACACATATCAACCCCCTCATACTAACCTTTTGCTCGCCCTCGAGTAAAATAGGTTAAAGCACGAGATACTAAACAAACTCAACAACCACAAAATTACTCAAACAAGAAACAACTAACACACGTAAATATCAATGGTGAGTCAACAAATTTTATGCTCATGCCTCAGTGAACTTTCTCACGTACAAATCATAATCAAGTCAAATCACAAATGAATACTCATTCTCATCTACACATAAATCTTGACACTAATTTGAACGTGTGTGTGTGTGTCATGATGGGTCTAGTCATTCGTATTTCAAATAGATCAATTATCCAATCATGCGAGTCACTCAATTAACACTTCAATACAAGTCTCACTAGCATGCATCCCCGTGTCCATTTATCACTAGCCATTAATTGAACTTTATTCAACTTTTAAGTGCAGATAAGGGTGTCGAAAAGAAGGAAAATAAGCTCAAGTGGCTAAAAGTTGGGAGTACACCGATCATTTTCATTGTGCAATCGTCAAGACTTTTCGTCTGACTTTCCTCGTCTCCTTACATCTCCAACTTTTAGCCTAGGAATAGAATTTCATTCCTTTTATTTCGGCTCCCCCTCACCTTACATCTCCTTCTTCCTTCTCTTTTTCTTTTTTATTTTTAAATGCACAATTTTCACACATGTACTCCCTAGGCTAAGAATATAATCCTTTGGATTACAGCTGGTTAGGAGTATGACATTTTAATTCAGTGCATTGGAAAGGAGGTAAATGTAAAGTTCAAGGCAAAACAAATTTTCTCATTCGAGGTCCCAATTAGCGACTTATTTTCACGGGTTTACATGCTAAATCAACTCATAAATGGTGCCTTTCAAGTTAACCACACAAAACTTTCAAATTTCACCATTATTCCTACAAACTTCTAGTCCCCCCACATATGTGCTTAAAAAGTTCAAACTTGAGCCAAAATTCATGCTTTAACAATCAAGAGTACAGTTCATGAAATGACCCAATCAATACTTTTGTATACTAACAATCTAACCTCATCATTGGCGCATAAACTATGTCTTCTCACCATAAACGACACTAAACAAAATAAATGCAACGAATAACTAAACAATCAAAACAATATATCTACCCCCCTCATACCAGAGTGGTGCAATGCCCCCAGTGCACAAAACGAAACAAACACTAAAAACAAAAAAAACTCATGAATGCAAATGCAACGACAAAATAAGCAAAAAGAATAAAAAGAAAGGGGAAACAGTAAACTCCCCTGATCAAAACTCGTCGTCGTCGTCGTGCTCGGGTGGTGGCACTCCGGCAGCGTCCCCCTGCTGAGAATAATCATACTGGAACTGGAATGGGGGAGGAGGTAGCGGAGTCGGTGGAATGGTCGACGGGTCAACGCCCCCGTGCACAAGCAAATAGCGCATCATGGAGTCAATGTGAGATAAATGGTCTGTGACGTAAGAGTTGAACTGACTCTGATGCGCTTGGAAGGCGAGATTTTCATCCATCTTGTCATTCTTTCACATAGTGCTCTCCTCCACACTTTTCACAGAATATCTCTTGAAGACGCATAGCCGTGTCACCCACATTCAAGCCGACTATTTTCCTGTTTAAAGCGTCAAGTTTTGCAGTAATAGAAGAAAAATCAGTTACCTGGTGAACTCCTGCACTTCTCCGCTGGTTGTTCCTGTCAGATTGAGGATGATAGCTGCTAGCAGCCATTTCCTCTAACAATTCATATCCTTCCTCCGCGGTCTTTCTCAACAGGTTTCCACAAGCAGCCGCATCTATCATAGTACGGTTAGGAGTAAGCAAACCATAATAAAATGTTTGAACGACTAACCCAAGTGGTAACTCGTGATGTGGGCATCTTCGTAGTAGATCCTTGAAACGCTCCCATGCCTCATATAGAGATTCTTGATCGAATTGAGCAAATGTTGTAATGTCTGCCCGCAGCTTCATGGTTTTTGATGGAGGAAAGTATTTGATAAGAAACGCTTTCGCCATGTCCTCCAATGTGGTGATTGAACCTACAGGCAAACAATTCAACCATGCTTTAGCTTTATCACGTAAAGAGAAAGGAAATAAACGTAACCTAACAGCATCATCAGAAACTCCATTGAATTTAAAAGTATCGCAAATCTCAAGAAAATACGCGATGTGCGTGTTTGGGTCATCTACTGCAGTTCCTCCGAATAGGACTGTGTTCTGAATCATCTGGATTATAGCTGGCTTGATTTCAAAGTAATTTGCCCGCACAATAGGCCTCACAATGCTAGGGCGTGCACCATCCAAAGAAGGCTGGGCATACTCTAACATTGGTATGCGGCGTGGCATCTCAATATGTCTCTCCTCACGCTGTTCCTCCTCACGTTCTGGCTCGTGTCTCTCCATAAGTTCTTTAAGCCTCTGTTGTTGTCTTCTCCTGCGGAAGGTTCTTTCAATTTCAGGATCAAACTCAAGCTCCACGTCAAGTGACTTTGGCATGCACTGGAAGAGATATCTGTAATAAAATATGAAGTGTTATCTCACAAGAAATAAAATAATGCTAAAGAAAATAACTAAAAATAAAATCGTAGATTAACAATCCCCGGCAACGGCGCCAAAATACTTGATCGAGCAAAACTTGCACAGTAAAATCCCCAATAAAAATATGATTTTGTATGCTCAAAATAAATCACAAGTGCACGATGTCAAGTTATATATTAGTGTACGTGAGTACGAGTATCGTTCCACTGAAGACTGTGTTTTACAATTATTATTTTCAGTTATTAACATTTAGCAACGAAAAGTGATTTGATTGGTTTATTCCTACTAAAATCAAATAAAAATGCAAATAAAAAGATTCAAAATCAAGTAATGAGATATAATGTCTAAAATGGTTGAGTAAAATTCAATGAGAAATGGATTTGTTGGGAATCTCGGTTCACCTACCCCTCGTTAATCAATTAATTCGTTCGTTCGTGATCTACGCTTCCGACAGGATTTCCTAATCTATTGAACACACTCTCTCGAGCTATGCCAAACTAATTCTACTCAATGAAGTAATTAAATCTCTTTAATTATTTATCAAGAGTGAATCGCATTTCGACTTATGAAATCCCATAGTTTTCGACCCTTAGGACTATGACTATCGGCACGTATCCAATTTCATATATCTATGTAAATTGTAGATCCGCGAATTATACTACTCGATCCTATCACTCGTTATTCTCTCGAACTCACTCGTGATATGAAAACAGTCGTTAAAGTTAGCTATTCTTTAATGACACGATAAAACAGTAGTAAAATCAAGAATAACGCACAACCGAAATATAAATTAATTGAAACCAACATTCGGGGTAGGATCCCCTTTAATCCCAACAAATAATAAAGTTAGCTACTAGAATTCATAGTAAAAATAAATGCAACAATGTTTAAAACGAAAGAAACTAGATTAGAAATACTAGGCGAGACGAAATCTGCGAAGAACGGTGCTCGGAATCTTCAAATCTTCAATCCAAGCGCAAAAGTGCTCTCTAAACTTGATGACGGCTGCAAAATTCAGTCTGAATCTCTCTGAATGTCCCCAAAAGTCGGCCAAAAACTCCTTCCATAATAGCCACCCTCCTAAACTAAGGTAAGAAATCGAGCATGAAATCTTGCCAAAAATAGGTGGCGCTCGGGCGGTAGAAAAATACTGCTCGAGCGCCACACCTTCTGTAAATCTCCCTGGAAGAGCGGCCTTCGCGCTCGGGCGGTAGAAAACTACCGCTCGAGCGCCGACCTTTCTGTCTTTAATCCTTTGGGGTTTTCATCTCGCGCTCAGGCGGTACAATTTCACCTGCCCGAGCGCCAACTCCTCTGCCCTTTTTGTCTTGACTTGGCACTTGGCTCCGATTTTGGTTCTTCCGGCCCTTTTTCCTGCAAATTCATCACGCCCGAGTGAGATGTGATAAAATGCAAATATTTACTCTAAAATGAACAGAATGTGACTGAAATAAACGATGCACAATGCAAAACACACACAGAATAAAGCGATAAAATACGTAAAAACGACACATATCAACTTCCAACTGCCCGGGATGAATGGAATACATTGAGATTCCAAGACTTTAAAAAAGTCAGTGATTACAATTCGGCGATGTATAGAATAATCTCGCAATTAAAATTTTGTGGACATGAGGTCACAGAATCTGATATGCTTGAAAAAACATTTTCCACGTTTCATGCATCAAATATTACTCTACAGCAACAATATAGAGTACGTGGATTCGCGAGATATTCTGAACTCATCGTCTGTCTTCTTGTGGCGGAAAAAAACAACGAGCTATTAATGAGAAATCATCAGTCCCGACCCACTGGATCAACAGCATTTCCAGAAGTAAATGTTGTAAGTAAAAATGAATTTAAACCTGGAAACCAAAATCAATTTCAAAGACAAGGTTTTGGTCGAGATCGAGGTCGAGGTCGTGGACGTGGACGTGGACGTGGAATTGGTCGTGGTCGTGGACGCGGCCGTGGTTTTGAAAATAATAGAGATAGTTATTTTTATACTCATCTCAAAAGAGCGTCCCAAACCATCCACAGAAAAGGCATCATGAGAATACAAATGTTAATGAGAATCACTCAAAAAGATATGAAAGTTCTTGTTACAGATGTGGTACTCCAGGACATTGGTCCAAAGTTTGTCGAGCCCCTGAGCACCTTTGTAAACTTTATAAAGAATCATTAAAGGAGAAAGAAAAGGAGACCAACTTCACTGAACGCAGTGACTGTTTGAGTGATTCAACTCATTTTGATGCTGGTGATTTTATGAATGATTTCTCTGGAAATGATCAATATGTTGGTGGGATAGAAATGAACAATATTGATGCTGCAGATTTTCTCAACGATTTCTCTTGAAATGAACAATATAATGGTAGAATATAAATGTACAATAATTTGTTTTTCATGTATTCATATAATAATGTTTTATTGTACAATTATGATATGTGTTATATTTATATATGTATTGTCAGTAATTTTATTTCATTGAATATTTTTTTGAAGTTCAAATATGGAAAATGCTATGAGCAAAGCTGAAGTTTGCATACCCGATAGTGGTACAACGCACACTATCCTCCGAGATAAAAGATATTTCTTGGAACTAAAACCAACAAAAACAACGATGAATACAATATCAGGTCCTGTAGAATTGATTAAAGGATGTGGTAAAGCACAATTTTTGTTATCTAATGGTACAAAATTTTTGATCAATTATGCTTTATATTCACCACAATCGAAAAGAAATTTGTTGAGTTTTAATGATATATATTCCCATGGGTATGATACTCAAACAATGAATGAAGGGGATGAGAAATATATGTGTCTTATCACATATAAATCAGGAAAGAAATATGTGATTGAAAAGCTACCAATGCTCCCTACTGGATTGCATTATACACATATAAGTCCTATTGAATCAAACATGGTAGTTGATAATTCTTCAATATTAACAAATTGGCATGACCGATTGGGACATCCTGGTTCAACAATGATACGAAGAATCATAGAAAATACACATGGTCATCCACTGAAAGACCAGAAGATCTTTCAGAATAAGTTTCAATGTAAAGCATGTTCTCTTGGAAAACTTATTATAAGACCATCACCAGTCAAAATCCAAACTGAATCACCAATGTTTCTTGAACGTATTCAGGGTGATATTTGTGGACCAATCCATCCACCATGTGGACCATTCAGATACTTTATGGTATTGATTGATGCCTCCAGCAGATGGTCACATGTATGTTTATTGTCAACTCGAAATGTTGCATTTGCAAGATTACTTGTTCAAATAATAAAATTGAGGAATCAATTTCCCGATTATACAATCAAGAAAATTAGACTTGATAATGCTGGTGAATTTACTTCCCAGACTTTCAATGATTATTGTATGTCTATGGGAATCATTATTGAGCATCATGTTGCTCATGTACATACACATAATGGATTGGCTGAATCATTGATTAAACGTCTGAAAATGATTGCTAGACAAATGATTATGAAAACAAACGCTCCTTATTTCTATATGGGGACATGCAATTTTACATGCTGCTTCATTAATTCGCATCAGACCAAGTGCATATCATAAATACTCCCCATTGCAGCTTGCATTTGGTAAAGAACCAGACATTTCTCATTTGAGAATTTTTGGATGTATGGTGTATGTGCCTATTGCACCACCGCAACAAAAGAAAATGGGTACCTCAAAGAAAGGTTGGAATTTATATCGGTTATGATAGTCCATCAATCATTCGATATCTTGAACCTCAGACAGGCGACGTGTTCACAGCACGTTTTGCTGATTGTCATTTTAATGAAGAAATCTTCCCAATGTTAGGGGGAGAACAGAAACATACCGAGAAGGAAATTACATGGTATGTATCATCATTGTTACATCTGGATCCAAGAACAAAACAATGTGAAAAAGATGTACAACAAATTGTACACTTTTGCAGACACAAAAGGGGTAACTAAATCATATATACATGCTGCAAATGCCCCTGCTCGAATTGAAATTCCAAAGAAACAAATGGAAGATACTCATGATGTCATTAAACGCCTGAAGCGTGGAAGGCCAGTCGGTTCCAAGGATAAAAATCCTCGAAAAGAAAATTCATAGAGAAACACGATGATCACAAAATAAAGAATGATGTTTATGAAGAAACACATGATGATCACAAAATAGAGAATGGTGTTCCTGAAGAAACACATGATGATGAAAATGTTCTGTCAGAACCACAAACTCACGAGAATCGTGAAATCTCTATCAATTACATTAATACTGGAAAAATATGGAACCGAAAAGATATAGATGAAATTGATGATATATTTTCTTATAATGTGGCAATCGACATCATAAATGATAACGAAGATCATGAACCAAAATCTTTTGGTGAATGTAAAAATCGGCAGAATTGGATAAAATGGAAAGATGCCATCCAGGTTGAACTAGATTCGCTAAATAAACGTAATGTTTTTGGACATATAGTCCTTACACCTGAAGGTGTAAAACCTGTTGGATACAAATGGGTTTTTATTCGAAAGCGAAATGAGAAAAATGAAATAGTATAATATAAAGCTCGACTTGTTGCACAAGGTTTTTCTCAAAGGCCTGGAATTGATTATGAAGAAACGTATTCTCCTGTGATGGATGCAATTACGTTTCGGTATTTGATTAGCTTGGCGGTATCTGAAAATTTAGAAATGCGTCTTATAGATGTGGTTACAGCTTACTTATAAAATCCCTGAAGGATTTAAGATGCCTGAAGCACAAAGTTCAAAACCCAGGGAATGTTATTCTGTGAAATTACAAAGATCATTATATGGGTTAAAGCAATCAGGTCGAATGTGGTATAATCGACTAATTGATCACTTGATGAAAAAGGGATATGTAAATAATTCAATATGCCCTTGTGTTTTCATTAAGAAAACAACATCCGGATGCGTAATTATTGCTGTATATGTTGATGATTTAAACATCATTGGAACGAATAAGGAAATTCAAGAAGTTGTGTCATACTTGAAGAAGAATTTGAAATGAACGATCTTGGAAAAACCAAGTATTGTCTTGGTTTACAAATTGAACAAAAAGAATGTGGAATGTTTGTTCACCAGACAAATTATACTGAAAAGATCCTTAAACGTTTTAATATGGATAAAGCAAATCCTTTAAGTACTCCAATGGTTGTTAGATCATTAAACATAGAAAAGGATCCATTCCGTCCATGTGAAGATGATGAAAATATTCTTGGTCCAGAAGTACCATATCTAAGTGCCATTGGTGCCCTTATGTACCTTACAAATTGTACAAGGCCTGATATATCTTTTGCTGTGAATCTGTTGGCAAGATTTATCACATATCCAACAAAGAGACACTGGAACGGAATTAAACATATATTCCGTTATCTACGAGGAACGACAGACTTGGGACTTTTGTATTCAAAAGATGCTAGTCCAAGTATAATTGGTTATGCTGATGCTGGATACTTATCTGATCCACACAAGGTACGTTCCCAAACTTGATATGTATTTACTCGTGGAGGCACTGCAATATCTTGGCGTTCACAGAAACAAACGCTTGTAACAACTTCATCAAATCATGCCGAGATTATTGCACTACATGAAGCAAGTCGTGAATGTGTGTGGTTAAAATCAATGACCCAACATATCCAAATCTCATGCGGATTATCATTCGACGAGAAGCCTGTGATACTATATGAAGATAATGCTGCATGTGTTGCTCAAATGAAAGAAGGATACATAAAAAGCGACAGAACTAAACATATTCCTCCTAAGTTCTTCGCATTCACCAAGGAGCTAGAGAAGAATAAATGTATTGATGTTCGTCACATTCAATCAAGGGAAAACTCATCAGATCTCTTCACAAAGGCACTTCCTACGTCAATATTCAGAAAGCACATATATAATATTGGAATGCGCAATCTACGAAATTTGTGAAGAATTGTTCATGTCAACATCAGGGGGAGTTTACGTGACTGCACTCTTTTTCCCTTACTATGGTTTTTATCCCAATGGGTTTTTCCTAGTAAGGTTTTTAACGAGGCAGTACAAAACACGTAATGAAGACATCATCGTATCATGATCATCATCACAAGGGGGAGTGTTGAAAAATAATTTAAAATGTGTGTATTGAATATTTGAATGTTGAATATTGAATGTTGAAAATAAGAGTTGTAAATATTGAAAATTAGTGTGTGATGATGTAGGTGATGATGAATTTTATTTTTGGATTATGTGTAAAGAAACTCTATAAATAGATATCTCATTTGTGAAGAAAATCACAATTGAGTAGAGAGAAAAATATTATAAAGTGTGTAGTTTGGTAAATTTTGAGAGTTTGAGATTTTACTTTTTACCATAAATTTTTACTTTTTCACAACACTTATAATAATTTTTAAGTTATCATTTTTTAATTATTACAATATTTATGGAGTTCTGTAATTTTATATAGTTATTATATGGAGTTCTTTTTGTTGGGATAATTATGGAGTTCCTTTCGGTTGTATTAATCAATGACAAAACACAAAAAGTCAATTACGAGTTGACCATTATCTCACCCACATACATCAAATCTAGAATCTATTAATCGGTTGACTTATACACATATATATATATATATATATATATATACATATATATATATAACAAGAAAGTCAGTAATGAAGCTAAAAAATAGGCTTTTATCGATCAACTCGTGTTTAAATTTGCATATATAGGTCAACTGTTCAATCAATCTCACACATTCTAGTATATATTTATATATATAGTATTTGATGTGTTTAATTTTTAATAATTTGTACAAAGAATACTTGTTTGAGAAAATTATAGTACGATTTAGACTATCAAGTGGCGTACGTAGATCATTTCGTCTCTGAAAGTTCTAGTAGCTTAACAATATTATCTGTGTATAAACAATTTTCTGAAAGCAAGGTTTAATTACTCTCTTTTCAGTTCGCAAAGCAAGTTAATGTGTGAGATAAAAATAACACAAAGTGACACTTAAAAGATCATATGTATATGTTCAGAGTGTGATTTGGAGCAACTTGACATTTGGCTTGAAAAGTTTTCGAGAACTTGGATACTTTCCTAATGATGATGCAGAAATTCAATAATTTAAGTAGTTTTCCATGTTGAATGAGTTGATACTTAAATACATGAAAATTTCAATGTCATCATTTTTTTGAAACGATCATCTTTTGTACTATCAGCCTACAATTTTGCCAAAAAATCTATATATTCTTTTCTTCTTTCCAAACATAGAATGTGATTGACACTAACCAAAATCAGCTAACCAGTGGCTCTTTATTTCTGATCAAAGAGAGAAAAAGAATTTCAATTGAATTTTTTTTTATTTGGTGGCATTCTCGATGAAGCTTTGAGTAGTCTCGATGCTTTATAATAACTTGTTATATGCAGCTGGATGGTACTGGTGTTAAGTAACCTGATAATATGTCTTGATAAGGCATATTTGAAGATAGCAAACTGATAAGACAACTTGTTAAGATCAAATGCTTACCACTATGACAAAAGATATAGTTTTTAGCCAAGATACAACATTATTTACTTATATATTTGATAAGTTTGATAAGGAAAAGTGCACCTACTTGGGTACTAATGGATCAGTTGTTAAGCCCATGATTCCGGAGAGGTATGTAGCTATCAGTTGGTGTTGTCTGATATCTCTTTGTGATCAGTGTTACCATTTTCCTACCATCGACGTTGTTCTCCAACAGAAAATAATATTACCTGTTAAGATCTGGATTCATTCTTTTACTACCAACCTAGCCAACCAGATAAAATGTTGCAACGCTTGAAGCATAAGAACTTTTCAAGAGATCACCTATACCAATACTACTCTCACTCATTCACTTTTAACCCAACATTCCCCACAAGAAGTATAAATAAGCTTCTTTAAACTCATGGCCTCACTCTGCTACTAATTGTTAAGATCAAGAGCATACCAATAGGTCAAAGTTACAGCTATTATCCAAAACACAACTTAATTTCGTTGTACTTGTGGCAACGCAAAGTGTACCTACTTGGAAGGTAATGGGTCGAGCTGTTAAGCCCAAGAGTTTGGCGAGGTGCCTATCTATCTGATGGTTCTATCTCATATCTTTAGAGATCAGTCTTATCCTTTTCATACCGTCGATCTATTATCAGCAGAGACAATATTACCGTTAAGTTCTGGAGTCGCTCTTGTATGGCCTACCTAACCAATTAGATCAATTGGCGCAAAGTAAGCAAATTGACATATGAAAACTTCCCAATTGGTCATTCATCTTAGTACTAATATCACTCATGAACGTTCAACCCGAGAGAGGTTGATGATGTATTCGGATAAGCTTGGTATAGACTAGGTGGATGACTTAAACTTACAAACAAAACACAACACAACACAACACAAACTAGTATTGCACACCAAATACATCTTAAATACGACCCATCTAGTAAAACAAGATAATTACCACATACACTAGATAGTCTACTAAACTGCAGCTAATTGTTAGCAACCAACACATCCCAAAATACGAATTATAATGATGAGATCTATGTATGAAGTTTTCATGGTGAGTGCATTGATTCGTTGGATCTATCAAGTGCTATACACACAAGTGATCGCAAGCCTGTGCAGATCTACAATTTGTGTGGTATGTCTAACCCCCACCAAGAGTAGGTTCTCAGCGAGTCAACTTGTGACTTGGACTTTATTGACTCTCAAGTAAAAACAAGATTTATTTTAATAATATTTATATGGTTTATCCAATTATGAAATTTATTTTATCGGTATACACATGCAAGCTACATAGATAAAGCCCTTAAATATTCAAAAGGTACCATGACGTCTATCTAGCAACGTAAAATCATGAAACTTATTAGGAAGTGTATTGTATATTTTAAATAGGTTCCTAGTCGAATCAACCGCCTAAATTAAGGATAAATGTCATGGTAAGTGCACAGAGATGTTCATTCATACAGATAGGTGATCATATGTTGATGAACTGAACAACAATCCCTCCCTCGGACTATTCAAATGATTATCACTTATCGAATGTAATAGTACATGATTATGGTTGTACACCATTAGTCCTCGGGTTCCACTACTAACGACCCAAGATGGCTCACTGGTCCCCGTCCTCGATCCCGACCTCATCAGTACCTACAACAATCAAGTCTAGTGAGTCTAAGGACTCGGCATGTCATAAATAACAATTAATAATAATAAAATTTCATGTGTGGTAAAAATATCATGTCACAAGTAATTATAATACGTGAATAACTGAAATGAAAATCATAAGTGAAATGTTTGCCCAATCGAGCCCTGTCATAAAATAACATGTCATAAATTTTCTGTTGAGATTATGTTCTACGCTAGTGGCCCCTATCCTGAACTGAACTGGATCGCCTGATCAGACTAAACCACATTATACTGGACCGTAGAGATCATCACCGCCCTCGGACTGGATATCCGTACCAATAAATGAACTGAACTGAACTAAACCGGTAAGTGACCACCGGGTGGAGTAATAATCCCATGATAATGAAGTGGCCACAAACAATATCGCATAAATATAAAAAATGAATATTTTATATTTTCATGCACGTAATATAATTAAATAACATAATTAAATATCCTGTATTAATTTTACCGAATGGGTTGGATCATTTCCAGGCTCGCTGCGACTTAAATCTAACATGAAAAATATGCAAATGATTTTACTTGACCAAACTTTGTAATTGAATCCATAAACTAGACAATTACGCCCAATGACTTGGTATTTAATCATGACTCCGTGCCAACCCGTACCAACACTGAACCATCATTTAGTCATGATTGAAATACACATAAAATGATGAAATAATGCTCCTAAAATGATACAAGTCGAAATTTTTCGGTGAATGGAGGCCAAAACATGAAACGCTCTTTCGAGAGTCAATTTGGCACATCGTACCGTAATTTCTCCTACGACCTCTAAACTTGACCAAATCACGAACGGCTAGAAACATGACCTTCCTAACTTGATGAGGCACTGTCCAGTCCAAGGCCATAGGCTAAAAACCAACCAAAAACTCGAAACACACCTCTGAACCGAAGCACACTTGCTGTCAAAAATATACAGCCGCTGTGTTTTGCGTTTCCTTGCGTCGTTTGCGAGGCTAATGGCCATTGGGGCTTGAAACAACAAACACAACCTCTTACCAACATCATAAGAATGTTTTCAACCATGAATAAGGGTCCTAGGCCAGCCACAATTCCAAACCACACCATAAATGGGCCGCACGTCCCACCTGAGACCAAATCTGCGCAGTGCAGGGAGGACGGGTTCGCTTGCTAGTCACAGATCCATTCCAATGGCCATTTGATTTACCATGGCACAATCTAGACATCATGAGGTATGGAGAGAACCATCGCTAAGGGCCAGAGGCCAACCGAGATTCACCCCAACCATCAAAACCGAGAAATATGCAAGTAAAAGGGAAGGGTCAAAGGGGACTGTTTTTATTTTGATTTGAAAACCGATTCCATCGTGGACCAAGCCTCGAAATGGCGACTTGGTCATGTCTTAGACATAACAAGGAGGTGTTCTAACCATGGCTATAGCCCCTATGGCAGCCAAGATCAGGAGCATCCTCCTCTGACAGCAACCAAGAAAAAATCGAACACAAGTGACAATAGGGACGTGTTGCTGTCGTTCTAAATTTCCAGCGGGTATGAGGCTTGAACGAATGGACCAATATGATCCTAACATGTCCTAACACATGTCTAGATGCAGCCTTTGAGAGCCTGGACACGAGCCAACCACCTGTACTCACAAAAACAACCAAACCGTGAGGTAGCAATTAAGAGGGCCGAAAAATCTGTGCATGTTTCACTCAAAATTTCTGTCATGTAATTTCGGTTTTTGCTAAAAGAAAATCATGAGTATGATGTTTCAAAATATTAATATGGCTTGATTTAAGAGTGGAAGAAGAATATAGACATGTCTGGATTTTGTTTTGAAGAAAACAACGACGCGGCACGGAGGAGGCGGAGTGCTTCGCTTTTCTCACTTTTCTCTCTATTTTTCTATGGCTACCTCACGGTTGTCTCTCTTGTTTAAGCTCCGAAATTTCGAAATAATGGATAGAAGAAATGAGTCTAGGAGATGAAGGAAGGGTTGCAAGATAAAGGGAGCAAACAATCTTTTCTATCTTTGAGTTTGAGAGATAAGGAAAGGAGAACGATATCAAAGATTTGAGGTTGATATTCTAGAGTGCATGGCCTATTTTATCATTCAAAATCAAGGGATAAATGGCTTAATTGTTTAATTATTGAGGATTAAAAGTTGGGGGATTATCTACCAAAAATTTGGATAAGGAAAGGAAATCAAGGAAATGAGTTGTCAAATATTTTGAATCTAGATAAGGAGGGGGCCAAAATTTACCTCTTAAAAATGGGGTGGAATATTGCTTATTTATTAATTAAATGAGGATTAAAATGGTGAGGAATTATCTCCAAGAAAGGTTAAGGAAATAATTAAAGATGGAGAGTTGACAATATATTTTAAATCTCCTAATGGGGTGGCCGATTTTTTATCATCATTAAAAGGAGGGAAAATTTGCTAGATAAACATGGTAAAATTATTGCTTAAATATTAATTAGTGGTAAATAAAATTTAGGGAATTATCTATCATGAATGGATAGGGAAAGATATCAAAGTTTGAGGGTTGACAATTAATTAAATCCCTACAAGTGAAGTGGCCGAAAATTTTGATAATGGAAGGAAAAATATTTCTTAAATATTGTATTTTAAGTCTTTACTGTTTTATCTACCCATTAAATATTTTAGTGAATTAAGAAATTAATTATTGAACTTTATTTTCTACCTATCTCAAATTATTTAAATAATTCCTCAAGCTTTCTTTTACATTAAATTAACTTATTATTTAACTTAAATAAATTCTAGGAATGATTTCTTAATATTAAATTTTATCTCAAACTCCAACTCCAGTCCGGCCTCACTCAATTAACTAAAAAGGATAACAATTAAACTACTGCAATAAAATAATTAAATTTAAAGAAAAGAATTTAAATTCTCATGCAATAAAATCATTTTAATTTAAATACTAGAAATTATGCATGGCTTATACGTAGTCTGATTTACGAGTTCTACAACTCTCCCCCCTTAAAAGAAATTTCGTCCTCGAAACTAAAACTTACCGAATAACTCGGGATACCGACTTCTCATCTCTGGCTCAGACTCCCACGTAGCTTCCTCCTCAGGAATGGTTAAGCCATTTGACTTTCACTCGTTTAACCTGTAAGGTCCAAAATTAAGACGATGTAACCCAACTGCATGCGAATCTATGAAATAATGGGAAATGAGTAATTAATCAATTGTAATCGCTAATTGATTATGTGACATATTTGTTTATATGCTAAATTAGATTTATTGTCATCATGCATAAAAAATTGTATTTTTAGGAATATTCAAGTGACGATCGAGGAACGAGGACCGAGGGCTGAAAAATGTAAAATGTTTTTAAATGATTATTTTTTCGTGGCCGATGCTTGTTAGTATTTTTGAAAATAAGGATTTTGAGGTGATTTTATACGCCGGGACGTAAAGTTTATCGGTGTTGGTTTTTTTAACTAAAATACGAGCTTTTGGCAACCCAGCTAATAAATTCACATATTTAATTAAAGAAAAACTTTGTTATCATTTTATTAAATCCTAATTACAACTAATGAGCTTAAATTTATGGCTTAATAGGCCTAAAGCCTGCTTAGTAAATAAAGTAGTATTTAAAGTGTTAATTAAATCAAACCCTATTCTATCTTGCAAATCAAGTCACGGCCGCCTAGTTTTATATTCTGAAAATTTTCTCAAACACACCACTATCTCACGGCTGCACACACAATACACTTGGAGGAGGATTTTCGAAGGTATTCAAGAGGAAACAACCCAAAGCTTCTCTCGTTCTTCGACGTCAACGTATATTCGAGCGTAAATTACGCAAAAGAACGCCATATATCTCATTTTCTCATCCATCATGTCATATTATGTTTTTAAAAGTTTTTTTTGTACGAAAACATGAAAGCCAAAGTTGCTGTTTACGTTTTAATCTGTGCATGATTTATGTGCCTTTGATTTGTGCTGTCTCACGTTTTTCGCCTAAGGGGCTGCCATGACATTAAGGGATGATCAAGTTAAGTACTAGTTGTATTATCGTCACCCACACACGCACACAAAACCCTCGGTTGAAACAAAAGAAAAAGGAAACAAGAACATGCAGAAACCGTGAACTTGCTGCTCAAGAGTTGGGGGCGATCGGGTTCAGGGTTAAGGGGTTGGCTTGGTCTTGGCTTGGGCCAGGACTCGGCTAGAGTTTGTAACGGGGCAGGTGGGAGAGTCCTATCCAAGCTAGGACTCGAACCAAGGGCTAGGGAAAGAGTCCTAGCCATGCTAGGACTCTACCCGAGAGAACGCACAGCATGCGCAGGGAGCTGAGACTTCTAGGGGCTTGGGGGCTCGATCTGGGGTTCAAGGGCCGGGTCAAGGCAATTCACTAGAGTCCTAGGAGGGTGCATGGGGGATGGTGCAAGGGCTTGGCTCGTTGGTTCAAGGGTTGGGAAGCAAACCAAAGAATCCTACACCACTAGGAGTCTCGGCCAGCTTAGGTGTGTTTTGGGGTGGCACGTTTTTGGATTTAGGATGGTTTTCTTGTCAAAATTAGAGTCCAGTAGTTAATTATGATGTGTGGTCAAGTTCTGGACCAACATGGTTCGGGGGTAACTCGTGAAAATCGAAAGTTGGCTCGGAGTCGAAGTTTAGGTGTCAAAATATGGTTTTAAACTAATGAAAAATGGAAAACGGCTCACAAGGGTCGAGTCGTGGTCCATAAGGGCTAAAATAATATAAAAGACTAATTTAGAATTTAGAATTTTATATTAAAGTTTGGGATTTTTCGGGATTAAAACACCGTCAAAACAATTAATTAAAGATAAATGAAAAAGTCTAATATTTAAGCTAAATATAATTATAGAAATATGCATGTAAGCTTAAATAATTATTTGGGACATGTTAGAGTCATGAAATCAAGAACAAGTCGAAAACGTAAATTGTCGAGTTCAGGGGTAAAACGGTCTTTTTACACCTAAAAATTAGTAAACGTCATGGCGTGCCCTAAATGCTGTTTCTATGAAATTACGATTATTTTTTAAATGTTTATGAATTGTTCATGAGTAAATTATGATTTTAAATGTCTAAATTATTTTTATGATTTAAGAAGATATTTAAAATACGTGTTGCAATGTTTGTTTCAAAAATGAAAAATGTAAATATTATTCATGATTTTCTAAGTGATGTGAATGAAAAAATGTTGAAGGATGTGAAGTGATTGTGACTAAATTCGTTAATGTTGGCGACGTCGTGAGGGTTATGGTCCCAATGGGAGCCCGACGATCGTGTTCCATCATTGCGAATATGTGGTAACGGTTTTGTAGTAACGGAAGAAAGGGAATATAGTGAGGGGAAAAGGCCCCAGAGGGAGCCTATTTATGGTAAAAGGCCCCAGAGGGAGCCCCGCCGATCGTATTTCTGTTCGAATCATGATAGGCCAGGGCCCAGTTGACCGGTGAGAGTGTTGATGGTGACCGGTGAGAGTCAGGAAAGTCACAATTAACGATCTGAATTCGACAAAAGGAAAAGAAAATGTTTATGATCATGTTAAAATGCTTTCATGTCATGATAAGGAAAAAGATTAAGGTTATTTATGCATATCATGAAATGTTATTTTTACCTAAAAGTATTTTCACTGTTGCATGTGGTTTTATATATATTATTTGCTATAAAGATGATGGTGTGTTGAGTCTTTAGACTCACTAGGTGATGATGCAGTGAGTTGATGCAGGTCTTGACGGGTGATTCTACTGGACTGTCGGTGCACACAACCCGAGGACCAGCACTACATTTTCCGCATTACGTTTTATGATTACTGTTAAAGATTTTTAAGACTATTTAATTATGCATTTGAGAGGTTTAGTATGGGCTATTCTTTTCAACTTATTGCTTTTTAGGTTTGGTAAAACAGTAGACGATTTTATTTCAAGACTATTTTACTTGTTTTTTTAATTCTAGTGGGTGATGTTTTTATATGCAAAATATTTTATAAAAATATTTATATGTGAGGGCCTAAATTTAGAAAAAAAAAATTTCTAGTACTTTTAAGCAATAAAAAGGGCTGACGTTTCAGTTGGTATCAGAGCAAAGTTCCTGTAAAGGGTTGTGCCACCATCAGCGCCGGGAAGATCAGTCGTCAAGCCTCAATTTGTAAGTTTACATGCTTTATATGATTTAGTATGATGTTACCTGCATGATGATATGAATATTATGTTTATGATACATGTTTATTAGCTTTTTGAGTATTTATGATTTGCATGCTTAAATTTCTTGAATTAACTAGGACATGTCACATGATTAGGGAACTTAGATTTAAATGCATGTTGGTTACGTTAGAATTTAGAAAACGTTCAGATAAAATGCCTCCTAGACGTGCACCAGTTATTTAAAATCAGGAAGAGAACAGTGTTAATCGCCGAGGGAATACTCAAGGAAATGCACCACCACCACCACCACCTCCTCCTCCTCCAGGGGATCCTGCTACTCGTGCTTTAGAGGGTATGGCTCGTCTCTTCGAGCAACAATTACAGCAGCAGCAGTTACAACAGCAGCAGTTACAGCTGCAGTTACAGCAGATTCAGCAGCCACCTAGGCCACAGCAGGATATTGATGAGCAGTTCCGGAGGCTAGGGCCGAAGGAATTTTCTGGCACCACCGATCCATTTACTGCTGAGAGTTGGATCCGATCACTCGAGGTACATTTTCTCTATCTAGACATGGGAGACGCCGACCGTGTGAGGTGCACTACTTATCTGCTTAGGGACGACGCTTCTTTATGGTGGGAAGGAGCCGAGCATGGTGTTGACCTTGCTACACTCACTTGGGCACAGTTCAAGACGAAATTCTATGAGAAATACTTTACTGCTGATGTCAGAAGCCGGATAAAGAGGGAATTTATACTCTCCGTCAGGGAGACATATCTGTCGCTGATTTTGTGAAGAAGTTTGATAGGGGTTGCCAATTTGTACCCCTTATTGCCAGGGACGCGGAAGAAAAACTTAGGCATTTCAAGGATGGACTACGACCTACCATTCGGGATAAAGTTATGATGATGCGTCCGGAGAATTATACTATTGCAGTTACTTATGCATATCAGGCTGAGCAGTCCTTAAGGGATATTGACTTTGAGTTACAGCGTAAGAGGCAACAACATCAGAATAATAATCAGCCTAACAAGAAGCCATACACGGGACCTCCGTAGACCTCAAGGGCCTCAAAAGCCCCAAGGTCAAGTCAAGAAGCCAGTGGCACCAATGCCACAAAATCCTGGAGCACCAAAGCCTGCTGAGAGGCAACCATGCAAGGAGTGCAACCGTCTACATCTTGGCAAATGCGAGTTGGGATCATATAAATGTTTCTACTGCAAGGAGGCAGGTCACAAAGCTATCGATTGCCCAAAGAGGAAAGAATTCCGAGGAAGCTGAGGAAGAGGCAGACACTACACTCATCACGGGTAACCTAATAATTTAACATTTTTATATTGCTTATTATTGCATGAAGTGTTAAATTGGTTATTAGAATTGATTTGGGATCAAGTTTCAACCTAGAATAAATTAGGTTGCATGTTCTACCTAGTTGGATTCAAGTGATGATTTTAGAAACCATAGAAAATGATTTGAATTTTGTGCCTTGTTTTAGGTGAAGGATGAAATGATTCCAAATAAAAAGTCTTAGGGCTAAAATTAAAGAAAATCATAATTAAGGGAGATTTCGAATTCTGGGGGTTAACTATGCAATTTTCGAAACTTTGAGGCATAATTTACAATTTTCGACAAATAAAGGACCTAAATGCAATTTCTGAAATCTTAAGAATCGAAATGCAATTCTCGAAACATGAATGGCTAAATCAAAATTTCGAATAATATAAGGACTTAATTGCAATAATTCAAAATTTTGGGGTCATTAATGCAAATTTCAAAAGTTGAGGGACTAAAGTGCAAATTTTTCCCAAAAAATGTTTAAGTTCGACACGAAATCTTCATATAACTTTGGGAATTAATGATAGTAAATCCTTAAGCTTCACTCAAAAAGATTTAAAAGACATGTTCACCGCAGGGAGGATCATCATTCTAGGTGTAGCTACCTATGCTTTGCTAGATTCAGGAGCTACACATTCTTTCATATCAGAAACCTTCATCGAAAGACTGAATATTACTCCTCAAGGCATGGGTTTGGGTTTCAAAGTTACTATTCCTTCCGGTGATCAATTGCTCACGTCTAAGATTGTCAAGAATCTGGAGCTTCGTTTATTCAGGGATGTAGTTCGGGCAGATCTTATTGTGCTTCCTATGCCCGAATTTGATATTATACTTGGGATGGATTGGTTATCAGCGAATGGAGCTTCAATTGATTTTCGTCAGCGATCAGTATCTATTAGACCACCTAGTGGTAAATCTTTTGTCTTTGAGGCGGCGAGAAACAAGCAAATGCCGCACGTCATCTCTTGTCTATGTGCGAGGAAGCTTATTAAGCATGGATGCCAAGCATATCTAGCATGTGTCACTACTACTCATGAATCCATCAGACATAAGTTAGAAGATATTGATGTTGTGAGAGATTTTCCTAGCGTCTTTCCCGAGGACGTTTCTTGCATTCCGCCCGATCGTGAAGTGGAATTCTCTATTGATCTTATGCCGGGCACTGTTCCTATATCTAAATCACCTTATCGTCTAGCACCCGCTGAAATGAAAGAGCTAAAAGACCAAATCCAATAATTGCTAGACAAGGGTTTCATTCGCCCTAGTTACTCTCCATGGGGCGCTCCGGTATTATTTGTGAAAAAGAAAGATGGTAGCATGCGTCTTTGCATCGATTATCGTGAGCTTAATCGGGTTACCGTAAAAAATAAGTATCCACTGCCAAGAATTGAAGATTTATTCGATCAGTTGCAAGGAGCATCGATATTTTCCAAGATTGATCTGCGATCTGGATACCATCAATTGAAAGTCAAAGAGTCTGATGTTCACAAGACAACGTTTCGTACGAGATATGGGCACTATGAGTTTATGGTCATGCCATTCGGGTTGACCAATGCGCCAGCGATCTTCATGGATCTCATGAATCGCGTATTTTAGCCTTATCTGGATCAGTTTATTATTGTCTTCATTGATGACATATTGATCTATTCCAAGTGCAGAGAGGAGCATAGCCGCCATTTGAGGACAACACTGCAAGTACTGCAAGACAGAAAACTTTATGCCAAATTCAACAAGTGCGAGTTTTGGCTTGATAGAGTGGCATTCTTAGGCCACATCATTTCCAGTAGTGGAGTGGAAGTTGATCCAAGTAAAGTGGAAGCAGTGAAAGAGCGGCCAGTACTGAAAAGTTTCACCGAGATTCGCAGTTTCTTGGGACTAGCCGGCTATTATTGCAAGTTTAATAAGGGGTTCTCATCTATAGCGGTACCTATGACCGCCTTGACTAAGAAAAATGCAAAATTTATTTGGGGACCCGAGTGTCAAGACAGCTTTGACAAGTTGAAGCAAGCCTTGATATCAGAACCAGTGTTATTTATGCCATTAGGACAAGGGGAGTATGTTCTTTATACCGACGCTTCTAAGCTTGGTTTGGGTGCAGTTCTGATGCAAAACGACCGAGTTATCGCCTATGCGTCAAGACAGTTGAAAATTCATGAAAAGAACTACCCTACTCATGATCTTGAGCTTGCAGCAGTAGTCTTTGCACTAAAGATTTGGAGACACTACCTTTATGGGGAGAAGTGCAAAATATTCACTGATCATAAAGCTTGAAATACTTCTTCACCCAAAAGGAGTTGAATATGAGACAGCGCTGATGGCTTGAATTAGTGAAGGACTATGATTGTGACATTAGCTACCATCCGGAGAAAGCTAATATAGTGGCAGATGCATTGAGCAGAAAAGCAGCAGTTATCACTCCAGAAACCGTTACAGTCTGAGATACAACGGTTTGAGCTTACAGTGTATGTTAGGGGTGAGGCCCCTAATCTTGCCACATTATCAGTGCAGTCGACTTTGAGGGACACAGTTCGTGTTGGGCAATCTACTGATGAACAGTTGCAAAAGTGGAGAGCAAGAGATGAAGCCAAGGGCCGGAATTTATATTCAGTGGTGAATGGTTTAGTCCGTTATCGAGACCATCTATGGGTTCCTAGTGACGATTCTTTAAGAGATCTTATTATGAAGGAAGCCCATGACACACCCTATTCCATTCATCCGGGCAGTACTAAGATGTATAGAGATTTGCAGTTGTTGTATTGGTGGCCAGGCATGAAGAAGGACATTCTGAGATATGTATCCGAGTGTTTGACTTGTCAGCAAGTCAAAGCAGAGCATCAAAGACCAGCGGGAAAATTGAATCCACTCCCTATTCCCGAGTGTAAATGGGAGAATATCACCATGGACTTTGTTGTGGGGTTGCTTAAGACTGCTAAAGGATCAAATGCCATTTGGGTGATAGTTGATCGTCTTACGAAATCAGCGCATTTTCTACCTATTAAGACGACATTCACCATGGTTCAGTATGCCGAATTGTATATTCGGGAGAGTTCGGCTGCATGGGCTTCCTGTATCCATCGTTTCTGACAGGAATCTGAGATTCACGTCGTCTTTTTGGAAAAGTCTGCATACAGCGATGGGACCAAGTTATTGTTCAGTACAACGTTTCACCCTCAGACCGATGGCCAGTTAGAAAGAGTTATACAGATTTTGGAAGATCTACTGCGAGCATGTGTTATTGATTTCCAAGGCAGTTGGGAACCAAAATTACCTCTAGTGGAGTTCACTTACAATAACAGCTATCAATCATCAATAGGAATGGCTCCTTTTGAAGCACTCTATGGAAGGAAGTGTAGATCTCCTATTCATTGGGACGAGGTTGGGGAAAGAAGAGAGATTGGTCCAGAACTGATTGAAGAGACAGCTGAGCTTGTAGTCAAAATTCGTGATAGGATGAAGACTGCGCAAAGCCGACAAAAGAGTTATGCGGACAAAAGGCGAAGAGACATAGAGTTTGCAGTGGGCGAACATGTGTTTGTGAAAATTGCACCCATGAAGGGTGTTATGCGCTTTGGCAAGAAAGGCAAGCTTAGTCCCAGATTTGTAGGTCCGTTTGAGATTTTGGAGAGAGTCGGGACACTATCTTATAGAGTGGCATTGCCACCCGCACTTTCTGGAGTTCACAATGTGTTCCACATTTCGATGCTGTGAAAGTACATGTCTAATCCGTCACATGTGCTTAATTATGAACCTCTTCAACTAACTCCCAATATGACGTATGAAGAAAGACCAGTCCAGATAATAGCAAGACAAGAAAGAAGGTTGCGTAACAAAGTCATTCCAATGGTCAAGGTCAAGTGGCTGAATCACTCGGAAGAGGAAGCTACTTGGGAAACCGAGAGAGACTTGAAGAGTCGCTATCCAGATCTATTCGGTAAGTTCTAATTTCGAGGACGAAATTTCATTTAAGGGGGGGAGGAATTGTAAGGTCCAAAATTAAGACGACGTAACCAAACTGCATGCGAATCTAGGAAATAATGGGAAATGATAATTAATCAATTTTAATCGCTAATTGATTATGTGACATATTTGTTTATATGCTAAATTAGATTTATTTTCATCATGCATAAAAAATTGAATTTTTAGGAATATTCAAGTGACGATCGAGGAACGGGGACCAAGGGCTGAAAATGAAATGTTTTTAAATGATTATTTTTTTATGGCCGATGCTTGTTAGTATTTTTGAAAATAAGGATTTTGAGGTGATTTTATACACCGGGACGTAAAGTTTATCGGTGTTGCTTTTTTTAACTAAAATACGAGCTTTTGGCAACCCGGCTAATAAATTCACATATTTAATTAAAGAAAAACTTTGTTATCATTTTATTAAATCCTAATTACAACTAATGGGCTTAAATTTATGGCTTAATAGGCCTAAATCCTGCTTAGTAAATAAAGCAGTATTTAAAGTGTTAATTAAATCAAACCCTATTCTACCTTGCAAATCAAGTCACGGCCGCCTAGTTTAAATTTTGAAAATTCTCTCAAACACACCACTATCTCACGGCTGCACACACAATACACTTGGAGGAGGATTTTCGAAGGTATTCAATAGGAAACAAGCCAAAGCTTCTCCCGTTCTTCGACGTCAACGTATATTCGAGCGTAAATTACGCAAAGGCACGCCATATATCTACTTTTCTCATCCATCATGTCATATTATGTTTTTAAAAGTTTTTTTGTGAGGCCCGGGGCCGAAGAGGGCGGGGGGTGATCGCCGGTGCCATAAGATTGCACGGACAATGAGCGGCTCCTGGCAGGCTTCTAGGTCGAGGGAACATGAATGAACCGATCACACACCGGAATGAGAGGGATTCCGAGACTGTTCAATGTAATGGACTATACATTTGATGAGGGTTTAAAAGATTGATATGCACTACTCATATCACGAAGGTGCATCTTCTTTTTGGTAGCTCATCACATAAGAACTCCAAAGCTAAGCGTGCTTGACTTGGGGCAATTTTGGGATGGGTGACCTCCTAGGAAGTTTCCTACGGTGCGTATGAGTGAGGACATAAGCACGCTGGGAAGACTCGTCTTGATACAGTGAGGACAGTCGTCGAATCTGGGGCGTTACAGTTGGTATCAGAGCCGACCTCTCTAAGTACGGTGTGGTTCGGGGACGAACCAAGCGGAAGCTGGTGGGCATGTGAGGCCCGGGGCCGAAGACGGCAGGGGTGATCGCCGGTGCCCTGAGATTGCACGGACAATGAGCGGCTCCTGGCAGGCTTCTAGGTCGAGGGAACATGAATGAACCGATCACACGCCGGAATGAGAGGGATTCCGAGACTATTCAATGTAATGGACTGAACAGTTGAAGAGGGTTTAAAAGATTTGATATGTACTACTCATATCACGAATGTGCATCTTCTTTTCGGTAGCTTATCACATAAGAACTCCAAAGTTAAGCGTGCTTGATTTGGGGCAATTTTGGGATGGGTGACCTCCTGGGAAGTTTCCTAGGGTGCGTGTGAGTGATGACATAAACACGCTGGAAAGATTCGTCTTGATACAGTGAGGAGAGTCATCGAATCTGGGGCGTTACATAACCAGCTTGTTACGAAGCTTCTTCTCCTGTCTGTCTAAGATCTGCATTGGTCTCTCCTCACAAGACAGGTTCGGAGTAAGTTGCAACGGCTCAAAGTTCAAGACATGCGAAGGATTCGCCATATACTTCCTCAGCATAGAGACGTGGAACACATTGTGTACTCCGGCCAGATTCGGCGGAAGAGCAACACGATAAGCTAACGTCCCAACCCTGTCGAGGATCTCAATGGTCCAATGAATCTCGGACTGAGCTTCCCTTTCTTCCCGAACCGCATGACACCCTTCATGGGTGCTACCTTTACAAAAACATGGTTGCCAATGGCAAACTCTAGATCTCCCCTCCTCTGATCTGCATAACTCTTCTGTCGACTCTGAGCAGTTCTCATCCTATCACGGATTTTGACTACTACGTCGGCAGCCTGCTGAATAATCTCCGGACCCAATTCTGCTCTCTCCCCTACTTCATCCCAATGAACAGGAGATCTGCACTTGCGGACCATACAGTGCTTCATACGGTGCCATACCAATAGACTGACTGGAAAGCTGTTGTTGTAGGTGAACTCTACCAATGGCAACTTCGACTCCCAACTCCCTGAGAAGTCAATAACACAAGCACGGAGAAGATACTCCAAGATCTGAATAACTCGCTCTGACTGACCATCTGTCTGAGGGTGGAAAGCTGTGCTAAACAGCAACTTCGTACCCATGGTCGAATGCAAACTCTTCCAAAAAGAGGAAGTAAATCTGGGATCTCTATCAGATACGATAGAGACTGGAATACCATGAAGTTGGACTATCTCCCGGTTATACAACTCTGCATACTGAACCATGGTGAAAGTCGTCTTAATAGGCAAGAAGTGCGCTGATTTGGTAAGACGATCTACAATCACCCAAATAGCATTCGATCCCCTGGCTGACTTCGGAAATCCGGTCACAAAATCCATGGTAATGTTCTCCCACTTCCACTCGAGAATAGGAAGAGGCTTGAGCAAACCTGCTGGTCTCTGATGTTCGGCCTTCACTAACTGGCAAGTCAGACACTCGGATACAAACCGTCTGATGTCTTTCTTCATCCCAGGCCACCAATACAATAACTGTAGATCTCTGTACATCTTCGTACTCCCTGGATGAATAGAGTACGGCGATATATAGGCCTCTGATAAGATATCTTCTCGAATAGAACCACTGCTGGGAACCCACATCCTGTCTCAGTATCTCACAATGCCGTCACTAACTGAATACAAGACATTGCCCTTGGCCTCATCCCTCTGTTTCCACTCTGCCAACTGCTCATCTGCTGGCTGACCACTGCGAATACGGTCAATAAGGGAAGACTGGATCGTCAAAGTAGATAGACGAGGAACTCTACCTTGAGGATATGACTCTAGATGAAACCTCTGCATCTCAAGCTGAAGAGGTCTCAAAATCGTCAAATGAGCCATCACTGCGACCTTCCTGCTCAAAGCATCTGCAACTACATTAGCTTTACCCGGGTGGTAGCTAATGTCACAGTCATAATCCTTCACAAGCTCCAACCAACGCCTCTGACGCATATTCAGCTCTTTCTGAGTGAAGAAATACTTGAGGCTCTTGTGGTCGGTAAAGATCTGGCACTTCTCTCCATACAAATAGTGCCTCCAAATCTTCAAGGCAAAAACTACGGCGGCCAACTCTAGATCATGGGTAGGTTAGTTCTTCTCATGGATTTTCAACTGTCGAGAAGCATATGCTATCACCTTCCCATGCTGCATCAATAATGCGCCTAAACCGAGCTTCGAAGCATCGATATGCAGAACAAACTCGACGGGCCCTGACGACATGGCCAAAACTGGTGCTGAGATAAGAGCTTGCTTTAAAGTATCGAAGCTCTTCTAGCACTCATCGCTCCACACAAATTTAACATTCTTCTTTGTCAATGATGTGAGTGGAACTGCGTTGGAGGAGAATTCCTGAATAAACTTCCGATAATATCCTACTAGGCCAAGGAAACTACGGATTTCTGATGCATTCTGCGGCACAACCCAATCTCTGACTGCTGCAGCTTTCAGCTGGATCTACCTCAATGCCACTGCTAGAAACGATGTGGCCTAAGAACGCCACCTTCTCTAACAAGAATTCGCACTTACTGAACTTTGCGAATAACTTGTGCTTTTGCAGGTCTGCAACACTGTGGTCAGATTTCTGCTGTGATCCTCTCGCTTCATGGAGTAGACGAGAATATCGTCTATGAATACTATCACAAACTGGTCAAGATACGGCTGAAATACGCGATTCATGAGATCCATGAAGATCGTTGGCACATTCGTCAGACCGAACGGCATCACAAGGAACTGGAAGTGGCCATAACGAGTCCTGAAAAGCTGTCTTGGAAACATCGGCATCTTACACCCTCAACTGGTGATAACCGGAACGCAGATCAATCTTGGAGAATACCGAAGCTCCTTGAAACTGATCAAATAAATCTTCAATCCTCAGAAGTGTGTATTTGTTCTTCACCGAAACCCTGTTCAACTCCCGATAATCAATGCAAAGCCTCATAGAGCCATCCTTCTTCTTTACAAACAAAACTGGCGCGCCCCAAGGAGAAAAACTCGGGCGAATGAACTCCTTGTCAAGAAGTTCCTGAATCTGCTTCTTAAGCTCTGCCATCTCTGTCATCGACGACTGACTGACTGGGTGGTTCGGGAAAAGACACGAAAGAAGCTAAAAACGCTCGGCACCCTCTATGCATGAGCTTCCTAGCCTGAACACAAGATATGATGCGCGGTAAAGAAAAGTACATGTCTGGCTCAAATAAGTACTGTTCCATCCCAGGTGGTCGGACTAGAATAGATCTCCGTAGGAAGTCGATCAAAACTCTGTTCCGTAATAGCCAGTTCATCCCCAGAATGATGTCAAACTCTGGCATCGATAACACGATAAAATCCGCATAAACAAGATTCCCATGCAGCTCGAGGTCTATGTCTCGGATCACATTAGTGGCTGCCATCTCCTCTCCTGAAGGCAGTACTACTGAATAGGCTATGTCTAGCCCAACAGTCTTGACCTTGAGAAAATTAGCAAATGTCTCCGAAATGAAGGAATGATTAGCCCCTGAGTCTATCAAGGCTTTCGTAGCTGACCTCGCTATAAAAATTCTCCCTGGAAGTTTGGAACGTCAAGCTGAACCCAATAACTACTAGAACTAGCTTATAGACATGCAAAGGTCAAAGTTTTTCTAACTAAAATTCCCAAAGTAATACTGAGTAGAGCATTCAATCCTATCGCAATTTCTAAGTTCAAAATCTTAATCCCGATTCCAAAAACTTAAAAATTCAGATAGTAACTTAAAGCTTTAAGGTATTTGTCATAAGCATGGTCTCCAGGGTTCGTCTCCGTAGCATGGAGAGCAAACACTCTGCCTTGGGTAGGCAGATTCCTCTGATGGCACTGCGGCAGCAAGTGATCTGGACTACCACACTTGTAACTCTTCCTGAGCCATACATACACGCTCCGACATGGCGGCGTGTGCACTTAGGACATACTGGATGCTCAAAGGTCTACGGGGCTGCGCGTCCCCGCTGCTGCTGCTGTCCTTTGTTCCTGGGAAGGCCGTGGAAAGACCTCTTGTTCTGGGGCTGCTGCTGAGGAGGAGGAGGGCGGTGTGGTACTGGAATTGATCGCTTACCCTGGCGATCCCTCTCAATGTCACGTTGGTCCTGCCCTGCAGCTAGGGCTCTGGAGACGCCAACATCATAAGTAGTAGGGCCAACCACCCAAACATCACGACGCAAGATCGGCCGTAGACCATCCAGAAAGTGTCTCAACTTTGCTCCAGCATCATTCGCAATTAGGGGCACGAAATGGCAACCCCTCTCAAACGTACGGATGAACTCCGTAACAGTCAGATCTCCCTGCCTCAGGGTCATGAACTCTTTGGTCAATGTGGAACGCACTTCCTCAATAAAATATTTGGAGTAAAATACCTCCGTGAAGCGTGTCCAGCTCACGTAGCCAAGTCTAGGGCTACTGACGCTCCTTACCACCATAAGCGGGCGTCTCCTCCGAATAAATAGGTGGCACATCGAACTCTGTCTACATCTCCAAGCTCCATGAACTCGAAGATAACCTCGAGGGACTTGATCCAGCCCTCGGCAATCATGGGATCAGACGTCCTTGAAAACTCCTTCGGATGCATCTTCATAAATCTCTCATAAGTAGCCTTGGGCCCTGTCGACCTGGCAGCCACATCATTGTTCCCCGCAAACTGTGCGAAGAACTGGGTCATCCCAGCTAGCATCTGGGCATTAATGTCAGGTGGAGGAGGTGGAGGTACATCCTCTCCTGCCTCTGGTCCACGCCGTCCTCCTAGCGAGGCTCATCATCTCTAGTGCGCTCAAGAATTCTTCTAGGGGGAATACTGTTTCATACATAACCCATACGTAACCGACATGCATATTCCATAATTTATTTAAATTTAAATACTGAACAATAAAAATTTGGGCGTAAAATATTTCATGAAAACATGATGTTAAATAATTGATGATTTAAATAAAATGCGTAAATGTAAAACTTACATGACCGAATACGTGACTTCATGAGCTTCTCGTGATAAGTATTAGTACAACCCTTTACAAGAACACAGGCTCTGATACAAGCTGTAAAGGCCTCTAAATTCGTGTTTGAAAATTTGCGGAAAAATTAAAAATTTTCTCTTTAACTAATTAAAATGCCTCTTTAAATAAATAAACTGATGAAAAGATTCAATGTTTAAAATATTCGAAATAGCAGCGGAAGTAATTATTGTTTGCAAAATAACAATTTAAAAATAATCCAACAAAAGATAAAATGTTTTAGCATAAAAATGGTAAATGCTGAAAATGAGGTCATCGGGTTCCACTACTGCCGGCCCAAGATGGCTCATTGGTCCCCGCCCTCGATCCCGACCTCATCAGTACCTACAACAATCAATTCTAGTGAGTCTAAAGACTCAGCATGCATATATCATAAATAACAAGTAATAATTATAAATTTCATGCGTGGTAAAAATATCATGAGTCTGGCGTAACGTAAAAATATCATGTCACGAGTAATTATAATACGTTCATAACTAAACTGAAAATCATAAGTGAAATGTTTGCTCAATCGAGCCCTGTCTAAAATAACATGTCATAAATTTTCTGTTGAGATTATGATCTACGCTAGTGGCCCCTGAACTGAACTGAACTGGATCGCCTGATCAGACAAAACCACAGTATACTGGGCGGTAGAGATCATCACAGCCCTCAGACTGGATATCCGTACAATTAAATGAACTGAACTGAACTGAACCGGTAAGTGACCACCGGGTGGAGTAATAATCCCTTGATAATGAAGTGGCCACAAGCAATATCGCATAAATCTCAAAAATGAATATTTTATATTTTCATGCACGTAATATAATTAAATAACGTAATTAAATATCCTGTATTAATTTACCTAATGGGTTGGATCGTTCCCAGGCTCGCTGCGACTTGAATCTTACATGAAAAATATGCAAATGATTTTACTTGACCAAACTTTGTAATTGAATCCATAAATGAGACAATTACGCCCAATGACTTGGTATTTAATCATGACTCCGTGCCAACCCAAACCATCATTTAGTCATGATTGAAATACACCTAAAATGATGAAATAATGCTCCTAAAATGATAAATAGAAATTTTTTGGTGAATGGAGGCCAAAACATGAAACGCTCTTTCGAGAGTCAATTTGGCACATCGTACCGTAATTTCTCGTACGACCTCTAAACTTGACCAAATCACAAACGGCCAGAAACATGACCTTCCTAACTCGATGAGGCACTGTCCAGTCCAAGGCCATAGGATAAAAGTCAACCAAGAACTTGAAACACACCTCTGAATCGAAGCACACTTGCTGTAAAATATATACAGCCGTTGTGTTTGTGTTTCCTTGCGTCGTTTGCGAGGCTAATGGCCATTGGGGCTTGAAACACCGACCAGAACTCTTACCAACATCCGAAGGAATTGTTTGAACCATGGCTAAGGGCCATAGGCTAGCCACAATTCCAAACCACGTCAGAAATGCGCCGCACGTCCCACCCGAGACCAAATATGCGTGTGCGGGGAGGACGGGTTCGCTTGCTGTCACAGACCATTCTGATGGCCATTTGATTTACCATGGCACGATCTAGACATCATGAGGTATGGAGTGAACCAGGGCTAAGGGCCAGAGGCCAACCGAGATTCACCCCAACCATAAAAACCGAGAAATACACATGCAGTAAAAGGGAAGGGTCGAAGGGGGCTGTTCTTGTTTTGATTTGAAAACCGATTCCATCATGGACCAAGACTCGAAAGGGCGACTTGGTCATGTCTTAGAAATAACAAGGAGGTGTTCTAACCATGGCTATAGCCCCCTAGGGCAGCCAAGATTTGGTTAATCCTCCTTTGACAGCAACCAAGAAAAAATCGAACACAAGTGACAATAGGGACGTGTTGCTATCGTTTCTAAATTTCCAGCTGGTATGGGGCTTGAAAGAATGGACCAATATGATCCTAACATGTCCTAGCACGTGTCTAGATGCAGCCTTCGGAGCCTGGACACGAGCCAACCACCTGTACTCACAAAAACAACCAAACCGTGAGGTAGCAATGAAGAGGGCCGAAAAATCTGTGCATGTTTCACTCAAAATTTCTGTCATGTAATTTCGGTTTTTGCTAAAAAAAAAATCATGAGTATGATGTTTCAAAATATTAATATGGCTTGATTGAAGAGTGGAAGAAGAATATAGACATGCCTGGATTTTGTTTTGAAGAAACAAAGAAAACAACGACGCGGCGCGGAGGAGGCGGAGTGCTTCGCTTTTCTCACTATTTCTCTCTATTTTTCTATGGCTACCTCACTATTTTCTCTCTTGTTTAAGCTCTGAAATTTTGAAATAATGGAGAGAAGAAATGAGTCTAGGAGATGAAGGAAAGGTTGCAAGATAAAGGGAGCAAACAATCTTTTCTATCTTTGAGTTTCTGAGATAAGTAAGGGAGAATGATATCAAAGATTTGAGGTTGATATTCTAGGGTGCATGGCCAATTTTATCATTCAAAATCAAGGTAGAAATTGCTTAATTGTTTAATTATTGAGGATTAAAAGTTGGGGGATTATCTACCAAAAATTTGGATAAAGAAAGGAATCAAGGAAATGAGTTGTCAAATATTTTGAATCTAGATAAGGAGGGGGCCAAAATTTACCTCTTAAAAATGGGATGGAATATTGCTTATTTATTAATTAAATGAGGATTAAAATGGTGAGGAATTATCACCAAGAGAGGTTAAGGAAAGAATTAAAGATGGAGAGTTGACAATATATTTTAAATCTCCTAATAGGGTGGCCGATTTTTATCATCATTAAAAGGAGGGAAAAGTTGATAGATAAACATGGTAAAATTATTGCTTAAATATTAATTAGTGGTAAATAAAATTTAGGGAATTATCCATCATGAATGAATAGGGAAAGATATCAAAGTTTGAGGGTTGACAAGTAATTATATCCCTATAAGTGAAGTGGCCGAAAATTTTGATAATGGAAGGGTAAAATATTTCTTAAATATTGTATTTTAAGTCTTTACTGTTTTATCTACCCATTAAATATTTTAGTGAATTAAGAAATTAATTATTGAACTTTATTTTCTACCTATCTCAAATTATTTAAATAATTCCTCAAGCTTTCTTTTACATTAAATTAACTTATTATTTAACTTAAATAAATTCTAGGAATGATTTCTTAATATTAAATTTTATCTCAAACTCCAACTCCAGTCCGCCTCACTCAATTAACTAAAAAGGTAACAATTAAACTACTGCAATAAAATAATTAAATTTAAAGAAAAGAATTTAAATTCTCATGCAATAAAATCATTTTAATTTAAATACTAGAAATTATGCATGGCTTATACGTAGTCTGATTTACAGGTTCTACAACTTGCCTCGAGGTGAAGATATTATATGTGATTTGATGAGTTAATTAGTAATGCAAGGAGTCTTTGAAAAGAGCAAGACATGTGCTTTAGAGAAAATTGTTTTCCTAGTTGCACATAACATCTAATTATTATTAATCAAATATACATCACATTGTTATCGACTTTATTTGCAACTTTCGTTATACTAATGATTGCAAATTCGGTCAGGATATATGAGTTGAAGGGATCATACTGAATGCTAACCATAACATAAATTCTTGAAGGAACTATCAGTGATACCTAGGGGATGATAAAGCAATACTACTAGATTCTCTTACCATGATCCGATGGGGTGCAACCAGACTTGAATATTAACATTCTTGATCGAGGGATTGATGAAAAGAATGTGGTTAAATAGGGTAATCCCGGATAAAAATAAAAGTTATTCTAAATCACATAAAGTTGTAAATTCACATCCAGCTGTATCTCTAACCATTGAGGGTCAGAAGAGTATCAGATTCTGTGTTCCCATTGAGATAGTCAAATTCAAAGAGTAGAATTTGGCGACTGTAGTTTGATGAAGATCAAACAGATTGCTTATAAATGTGTTTATAAGATAATTTTATATTATAGAAGATGTAGAAGTTAACTTAATTGTTAATTAAGTAAAGAGAACTGAACTGCCTATTCAGTTTAGGAATTCACAAAAACAACAACTGTCAAAAATAGACTAGTGAAATCTTTGAAATTTTCAGTTTTCATTATATGAACAAGATTTGTACCATCGGTACATTGTCACTGTCTGATTGTCTATCGGCGTTGTAATGAGTTTACAATTATTTATTTAGTAAGTTTAGAATATACTAATTAAACAATAGTGTTAATTGTGTTGACTACGAATATGTACAATATTCTTACTGAATATTTTAGAGATGTCTAAAATCGATACTACAACTAATGTCGTGACTAACTGATCAGGAGTCAATTGATCGGTGGATCAGTTCAGCTGGATATTTTCAGTTCAAACTGATGTCATTTCAGTCTGGGATACTTTAGTTGATGAAGATTCTTCCAGTTCAGTTAAGCCAAGTCTTCAGTTCTATGTATCAATTCGTTTATTGAACTTTATGTCATCAGTTTTAAATCTTCTTTCAGTTAAGATTTTGCCGATCAGTTCGATTCTTCAGTTCTCCTTGCAAATTTAATTTTAAAACTCTGAAACTTATAATATTCTAACAATTTCTCACTTTTCGGTGTTTGACAAAACTTAAATATCTTGGACTGGTGAATTGATTAATTTCATAGACTGAAATACAGAAATTGATTGTAGATAAAATAAAGCACAGATTTGTATATAATCAGGAAAGATTTTTCGTTAAGTTTGAAAGAGGTAAGTATAGATACGTACATATATTTCAAAATGAAAAAATATATAATACAGATGTCCAATAGACTAGCAATTGACTTAGGACATTTGATCATTTCTTGGACTTCTTCTCAGCTGGTCATTTGTCAGTTGTTTTCTCTGTTTCGCTCCTTTTCTTGCTACTTGTCCGTACTGTTGTTGTCAATTGTTCTTATCTTTTTTGGTCAACACCTAATGATCTAGTAAGGAGGAGGACTGCTAAACTGACATGAGCAGATACTTAAGTCAGCTGATTTTGTAGAAAGTAAATTTTATTTTAGAGGTTTGTGTGTACAAAATCAATTTGGTTGCTGAGTAGTTCCTGGGAGGAGAGTAGAGTAGGGATTGTAATTGTTCTCTTTTCATTTTCTCAGCTCTTTCAAAGAAAGCAGCTACATCCTTCGTCAATTTCTTTAAGTCTTTCATCGTGTGATCTTTTAGGGTATCTAGACTCAAACAATGCAACAACTGAGTAGATTTGATTTGAGAGTTATTGGAACCAAGATATGTCAGTTTTGATAAAGTCCGGCATCACATCAGCTATTAGTGGAAGTTCAGGGGGGAAATCTTCAGTTTGAACTTTTTCTTTTGGAGAAAATTCCACTACTGTAAGCTGAATTGGAGCAGCATCTTGGTGTATCCTCTGCCATTTATGCTATTATCTCTTCATGAACTGATAGATTGTGAGACATCTTTGTGTTTCTGGTTCGTTTGTAACTGACCACTTTCATCTGCTTTAGTTGGAATATTAGTCAATTTTTATTTGAATGTGATCTTGATGCTCAACAAACTGATCATTAGGAATTGTATCATGTCCAACTAGTAGCTCTACCTCTTCTGGCTTTGGTTTTTCAAGGAAGTTTTTAACAACATGATTTTCATCTTCATTGTAATCCTCCAAACTTATATCTATTAAGCTATTAGTTAGCTCAACTAGATCAGTTGGCATATCAGTTAGCACAATTTCATCAAATACAACATGTATTTATTCTTCAATATTGAGAGTGCGCTTATTGAATATCCTATAAGCTTTACCAACTGATGAATAACCAAGAAATAATATTTCATCTGATTTAACATCGAAGGAAGTTAAGTGATTTTTACAATTGTTATGAATGAAGAACTGGAACCCGATATTCTAAAGTATGAAACAACAATTTCCTTACCATGCCAGATTTCATATGGTTTTTTCGAATGATTCTTATTAATCATCGATTTGTTCTGAGTGTCACATGTTGTGTTAACTGCTTCTGGCCAAAAACTTTGAAAAATACCAGAATCGGCAAGCATTGTTCTTCCTGCCTCCTTAAGAGTTCGATTTCTTCATTAAACTACACCATTCTGTTGTGGTGTTCTTGCAGCTGAGAACTCATGTCTTATTCCTAAATTTTCAATAAATTGAGATAAAGTCTAATTGAAAATTTTAGCTCTGCGATCGGATCTTATTCTGTCAATCCCTTCTGATTATCATATAAAAGTCTTTTGAAAATTTTTATCATTTGCGAAGCAGTTTGATATTTTGATTTAATAAAAATTACCCAGTAAATCTTGAGAAATCATCAACAATCACAAGTGTGTATTTCATTCCCCATAAGCTCATGACTGGTATTGGACCAAATAGATCCATATATATCAGTTCTAAGCATCAGGTAGAATATTTACTTCCTTTATTTTCTAAAGATGATCTCACTTGTTTCCGAACATACAAGTAGAACAAATTTTATCTTTTTGAGCATCCAATGTCCAAGTACGAGACTGAATCTTTGATCAAATTACATGTAACCTGCAATCACAAATAATGAATAAATTTGTTACCCAAATCTATTTGGGTCCATAACTGATTAGTCCTTTGGGAACAAATATTTGGATCAGTTGAATTGATCTACCAATTTCTGTGTTCCAGATAACATTTCCTAACTTGTGTGTGACAGGTGAGTGTGGTAAGGATGATATAACATGTGTTTGTGCTCTTTTATCCTTATTATTCATCCAGAAACGTCTTTGAACAAGCTTGCTATTATAATAATTATTATAATAGCCTCTTGCTGAGTTCTGTTTACTATAACATGACATCTTGGGTGACCAGTTGCTTGATTCAACTGAGCTCTTGGGACTGTACCCAATTCCAGTGCCATCTTGCCTTGCTCATATTTTCAGTTAGTTTCTCAACCGGCATACTGAACTCATGATTTTCATGTACCATTACTGATTCAACAAAGTGAATATTTTTCTTTTGCCCGTATTCTGTTTTGGCATAACACCATTATTTGAAGGTTCATTTTGGCTATTGAATCCCAGACCAATCTTATCTCCAACTATTTTTTGCGACCCTTGCATTTCAGTCTGCACGATTGATGAATTGTTCAAGCTTGAATTACTTCAGTCCGTCTAGAGTTTTTTTATCTCAGCTGCTGAATCAAAGAATTACTTTCACTCTTTTCAGCTATCATCTTAGCAATCTCCTATTTGACATTTAGGCAATCAACTGATTGAAAAATATCATCTACGTCATCTGAGTGATCATTTTGCTTGTCTTTTTTTTCTTCGAATGAGATAGCTAGCTTGCGGTACACATTAACCAAATCGTGCAATGTAGAAATAAGTTTTTTTCATGTGAAATCAGTAGAACGAAAGTCAAATACATTATCATTTTGGACTCCAACTCTTCATCATCAGCCATGAGGCATTTCACCTCATCTTCATCACTTGAGCTCTCGGTTTCAAATGCTTAGCTATCAGTTTTTCAGGCCACTTTAACTTATTTTCTTCATCTAATAATGCTTCATGCTTTCTTCTAGATGACATCTTCTCATCCTTGATGTCTTCTGTGCTCGAAGGGCTTTTTACCCTTTTCAACTGATATTTTGTTGTCCTTTTTCGGCTTTGGACAATCAGCAATGAAGTGACCCATCTTTCCACAAGTGAAACACGCATTTGGTTCCTCCTTTGATTCATTTCTATGAAACTTTCTCTGGAAATGACATTTATTCTTTCTATTGGTTCTTTCTTATAAACTTCCCAAATTTCTTTACAAACAATGACATTGCTTCAATGCTCAGTTGTTCTGTTGACTTCTCAACTGAAACGGTTGATTCCAGTTTCAGTGAAATAAAAGCAGTTGTAACTGATGGAATTACTAGCTCTCCTTCTCTGTTTTGCATTTCGAACTCGTAGCCTTTTAAGGCTACAAATAAGTCATGTAGCTCCACTTTGTTCAGATTTTTCTATTCTCTCATGGCCATAGTTTTGACATCCCATTCCTTAGGAAGGCCACACATTACTTTTAATGCAATCTCTTTTTTTGAGTGCTTTCTTACTAGTGCATTCAGTTAGTTCACAATAATACTTACTCTTCCATCTAATTCATTCATTGATTCTACAAATTTCATCTTGATGTTATCGAACTTCTGAACAGCAAATGAAAGTTTATTTTCCTTGGTCTGATCATTTCCTTCACATAAATGAATCAGATTTTCCAAAATTTCCTTAGCTGATTTACACATTTTGATTTTGCTGAATGTTTTTTATCCACTGTCTTTCACAAGATATCCTTGGCAACATTGTCCAAGTTATCCTTTCTTTTATCTTATGAAGTCCATTCATCTCTTTGCTTTTCTATATGATGTGGTGCTCCGTCAGCAAGAGCAACAACTGTGTTGCTTTAATAATCTTGACATACCACATGTCATCGTCTTGAGCAGTGAAATGGCATACTGATCTTACAATAATCAAACTCTTCTCTCGAGAACATGATAATTTTGCTGAATGAAGACATGATTCTCAGTTTGATCGTGTAAGAGTATTTAAGACAAGATTAACTCTCTGATACAACTTGATAGGACTGGTTAATATAGTTAGAAGTATTTAGAAGGGGGGTGGAATAAACACTCGAGTTTTTTGAAATCTTTTTAAGTATGAATCAGTCTTTTATTTGACTGATACTGAAATCTTGTTTGTCGATATAAATCAATCAACTAATAATAATGCGGAATTAGACTGAAATATAGATTGAATACTGAGTATATGATATTGCAAAAACTAAATAGATAATGAACCAGAACACATAAATTTTACGGATATTCGAAGTATTCAAATGCTCCTACGTCAACACCTTTTATCTCAAGGATAGATTTTTCACTAAAAGACTTTGATGTATTACATACATACATACATACATACATATATATATATATATTTATGTATGTAATTTTGCCATTTAAAACAAATCAACCAACCTACTATTTGAAAATCTAACAATGCACTTCAGAACATGGAACCATGAATCGTAAACAAAAACCTAAAACTAGCATTTTTGAAAATAAAGCATAAAATCTTAAATCTCTCAAAAGCATAAAGTCATAATATATTTAAAGTAATTTAAAATCATAAATATAGTTGCGGTAAACTAGCGACGGTCCTCGGGTTGTGTGCACCTTCAGTACAGCTAGTTCAACCATCAAGTCATCCAACAAAATCATGCTCACCTGCATCAATCACACTTAGTGAGTCTAATGACTCAGAAAACCTTGATCGTTATAACAAGTAGTACATATACAATCGCATGCATCAATAAAATAATTTTACTAAAAATAGCTTTTCATGAATATTCATAAGTTTTAAACATTTTTCCTTTCATCATAAACTTTTTCCATTCATCATATACGCATACGTTTTCCTTTTTTATTGAATTCAGTTTGTTGATTGTGACTTTGTTTCAGCTGTAGGTCGATGGATCCATCTACGTATAACCATGGTACTAGGCGACGGTGACATCAACGACACTCCCACCCGTCAACTGAGCTTTGGCCTTACATATCATCATATCCTTTCGATGTAAATACAATCGTCGGGCTCCCTCTGGTGCCTTCTCCCATAAATGAGATCCCTCCGGGGACGTTTCCCTCACGATATCCCAAATTATATTCTTTTATGTCACAATCAAGTTACCTCCTTCAACCTTTCCATATTTTCATCACTTATACAAATCCATGCATATATATATCATTTTTCTTTTAAACCAAGCATGCAACACGTCTTTTAGCCTTAACGTTTTATCATAAAATTTCATAAACTTTTAAAATAAACATTTTAGTATTCATTACAACATTCATGGTATTGCTAGGACGTCAAACATTTTTAGATGTAAAATGACCGTTTGGCCCCTGAAAACCCTAACTTTCCCAGTTTATCCTTGGACCTTAAAACGATAACCTAAATCCATCCAAACTTAACATAACACTTTAAAATACACCCACAAATATTTCTTAGACATAAATTTACGTTCCTCGACTAATTCCCAATTTGTTTTAATAGCTTATTGTATGTCTCAGTTTTAACCTGAATCGACTCGAAACTTAATCAAACCTTACCAAACTTGAATCATAGCTTAATAACACCTAACCATACCTTATACAACCCTATTTAAGCCATTTAGAACCATTGAACATGCCTAGAACCCTGCTGGAAAATTTTGCCTTATCTTATTCAAAAACCTAGCTTGCACCAACCACTAGTTCCTTCGACTTAGCCCTTAACCACCATATCCAGCCCCTAGCATACCATCCTAGTACCATGACCGAACCCTAGGGACGTTTCTAGAACAAATTTAACAAGCCTAGAAGCAATAGACCCCAACCCAATCGATACTAGCCATGCACGCCCAAGCCTCATGCCACAGCCCCTTGCCTTTGAACCAGCCCTCATGTGATCAGCCTAGGACCTTGAATAGCCTCTCTTAGGATCCTTCAACATGTCCCTAGAGCAAATAAGATCCGTGCCCTATTAGGAAGCCAAGTTCGAAACCTTAGTCCCATGCAAACCTGATGGATCGGTTCTAACACCTGTGAAGGTGCTTCAAACACAATATTCTCAATGAGCTTAAATAGCTCGTATTATAAGAAGCTAAGCACCGATGTATTAGATCGAGTCTGGTTTTAAACCAAACGACAAATAGTCGAAATAATCCATCGTTAAGAAAGCTTATTAATTTGAAAGCCTTTTAACCTGTGTAAACTAAATAACTGAAATAAGAGGAATCAGTTCTTTCATATATCACTTGAGTTATGATGAGAACTGAACTGAGGATAGCTCGAATTGATCATATCAATTTGAAAAAAATAATTAAACATTTAAGTACACAAGATATGTTTATGGATGTTCGGATACTTCAACTGTTCTTACGTCTCTCCTTCTACCACTTCGGGTAGGATCCAATAGAAGACTGATTTATACAACACCTTGCACAAACTCACTCAGCTTAGGACTTACACTATTGCCAAACTAAACTCCTAGTCCTAGACTAAGGCAACACCTTCCAGCCATCACTTGTTTAATGTCTATGTGTTAAAGAATCACTTACCTATTTCAATAAGCTTAACTCTCTGTTTATGTGAGTGATTGTGTCTGAGTGTGTGAGAACTGATCTTTGAATAAAACTTGAAACTTTTCTCACACTGAGGGAAATGTGCTTCTAAACTAAGCTGATAACACGTTGAAGTGCTCCCTCAAATCTGAGAGAATTCCTTCTTGTATAAGATGAGCGTGCCCTTCTTATTTTCTTTGTTTTTCACACTTGTTTGTTGATGGTTTTGATCTTGTATTTATAGAGGCTTTGTGACCATTCTTCAAGACTCATCAAATGTGTCTGTTGCAGTTTGAATCCGTACTCGATATTTCTATTGTCCTTACTGACAGCCATTATGGAACATCTTGAATTTAAAGTATGCTTGCAACATTCATTATTGTCCTTTGACTGGACAATTTCTTTTCTTAAATACGCATATCTGGACTCCATTGAGATTAGCTTGTCGTATTATGCAAACTAGTTGGCTTCTAACTGATGTCCTGAACTTGTCTTGAATTGGTTTGGTGAAATCAGTTGGTTCATTAGCTGAATTGATTTCACTGCTTCAGTTGGGCTCTTCATCAGTTGAGCTCTTCATCAGCTGGCCGGGCTTCTGAAAGTCTCATGATGAACTACCTATCAGCTGGATAATCAGTTGAACTGGTCTTTGATATATCTGTTGACCTGGTTCAGTTTGGGCAATCAGTTGACGCTTTCAGTTTACGTCTCGATAGCTTCAGTTTAGGCTCGGTAGCTTTTTGTGCACTTAGGTAAATTAATTAGAAACAATATAACAATTTTTTTATAATCAAAATCAAGATTGAGAACATTAAAATGTTCCAAAAATCTTCTTTTTTTTTATGATCAAAAAACTTGAGCAATTAAAGCGATTTTAAAATTAAAATTTTAAAACTGACTCTCCCCCTTTGAGAATCAAAATGATTAAAAAAATTAAGGTTCGATGGATAATTAATGGAAACTCCATCTCAAAAACTGAACTAAAATGAGTTTAAAACATTTTTTTTAGTTTGAGGGATAAGACAACTCCCATCAAGAACTGAATTAAAAGATCCCTCTTAAAAAAAATATTACAGCGATTTAATGAAGTTTTAGCATCTTTTATCATTCAAGTAGTTTAGGCAACAAATCTTGAAATAATTTTTCAGTTTCATAGAAATAAACTAGATAAACATGATGTTTATTTAATCAAATAGGCGTCCCTTGTATTATACATTAAGCACACCAACATGTGTAAGGCAAATTGCTACTACAATAGCCAATTTTAAACAACATCAAGTAGCAGTCAGTTTATTCATAATAGAACTTATTATACCAATAACTGGTTGCCTTGAAAGCTTTGAAATGCTACATAGATCTTCAGTTTTCTTTGCCAGCAGAGCAGCTAAATTTCCTTGGATTTGGTCTATGTGTTGACTAACTGGTCGAGTTGACTCAAACTTGCAAGGGATAGGGCTGGAACATGAGCTTTAAGTCGCACGATGTCTTGTAGGGGCACGAGTTTAAGGCTGCGCTTGCATGGGCTGTAGGACTGGTCTAAGAAAGGTCTAAGGGATTTGGTTAGGGTCCCAGCAGGGCCTTCTATGGTCTTTTGGGTCGGTTAAGGGCTAGGAACGGAGTGGCTCCTAGGTTGTTCAAGTTAGGGTTTTTGAAAAAGAGTGCAGAGTTTTCAGTAGCTGTTTAGGATAGCTCGAAGGTTCTAAACGGATTGATTTGGGTTGCATAGGGTATAGTTAGGTGTTAATAAACTATGGTTTAAGTTTGACAAAGTTTGGCTAAGTTTCGAGTTGATTCGGGTTGAAACCGAGACATAGGTTCAAGTTTTAAAAGGAATTGGGAAATTAGTTGAGGAGCTTAAGTTTAAGTTAAGAAATGTTTATGGGTGTATTCTAAGGTTTTATGTTAACTTTGGATGGATTCGGGTCGTCGTTTTAAGGTCCAAAAATAAATTGGAAAAGTTAGGGTTTCAGGGGCAAATCGGCCATTTTACAACTGAAAAATGTTAGACGTCCTGGCAGTGCCCTGAATGCTATAAAGAATGATAAAATGTTTATTTTGAAAATTTATAAAATTTTATGATGAAAAACGATAATGCTAAAAGACGTGTTGCATATTTGGTTTTAAGGAAAAATGATATGTATGCATAAATTTTTATAAGTGATGAATATAATGAAAGGTTGAAAGAGGTGACTTGATTGTGACTAATATGAAAGGATATAATGATATGATGATATATACGGCCAAGACTCAGTTGACGGGTGAGAGTGTCGTTGATGTCCCCACCGTCTAGTACCATTGTTATACTAGATGGATCCATCGACCAAAAGCTGAAACTAAAGTCACAACTAATTATTTGAATTCAATAAAAGGGAAAAATACATGTATATGATTAAAGGAAAAAGGTTTCAGTTTATGTATGTTCATGAAAAACTATTTTATTAAAAGTATTTTCACAGTTACATGTGAATATATATGTGTTACTTGCTATCATGATTAAGGTTTACTAGGTCATTAAACACACTAGGTGTCATTGATGCAGGTGAGCATGATATTGCTGATGTTGGAGGAAATGATGATTGAACTAGCTGGATTGATGGTGCACATAACACATGGACATTTGATAGTTTTCTGCATTGTAGAGCCCAAAGTCAGTACACGTAAACTCATGTATTTATTAAAATGTTAAATTATTTATTTAATTTTAAAATGATTTTAACGATGCATGATTTATTATTTGCATTATTTTAAATTATTACATGTTTATTTAATGCACATTAAAAAGTCTTCTTGAGTTTTATGTTTCTGGCAAATATTCGAAGCGGGATCAGGAAAAAGAAATCGGTGACTATTTAAGCGATTTATGAATAATGGAATATTTTATTTCAAGTCAAGAAAATTGGTATTTTAAGTGATTTATGAAATTTTAAACATTTTAAAGCCTACATTAATTTATTAGGTGATTTTAAGATTTTAAATTTTTCAAAAATACTAATTTGAATTTTGGAATTTTAATCTTTAAAATTTAGTACTTAAATATTTTATTAAATCTATGAGTGAGATTAAATAATTAGATTAATATTATTTTATCACTAATTATTTAACTAAGCATTTTTTTGCCCCTAATTAAACCTCCCTAATCACACACAAACCCATCGGCGCACACACACACACACGTTGCAAATTTGAGAGCAAAGCTAGGGTTCTTAAGCCTTCTTTCAGCAGCCACCATTCCTTGCAAATTTTTGAAGATTCGAGTTTATTTTGTTGCAAGAAATCGTGCATTAAGCATCTCCCGATCATCCCCCGTAATCCACCGCGTCGGTATTCGTTATCTTCGTGCGTTTCAATACAAAGGCACGTATATTCTTTCATTTTTCAGCATCGATCTTGTCATATTAAATATTTTGATGCATATTGTGTGTAAAAATCCGTGTATGTTATGCAAAGTTTGAGCAATGATGCTTGGAACGAATTTGGAACAAATTTTTAGATCTCAAAAACTGATTCTGTTGTCATTTCAAATCCTGTGAATTTTTGGTCGGTTTTTTGGAAGAACTTTCAACATATAAAACGTAGAACCTTTTGATCGTAATTTTCGAACTAGAAACGAATGAGGTATGATCATTCTCGTGTGACTGCTCAAACTGTGTTGCTATTAAAAAATGTGTTCTTCATGTTTTCTTGAGGTTTATTGGTTGCAGGATTCGTTGGGAGCTGTCAGGTGCCACTGTTGCATTTAGGTATTTATTGTGTTGTGATCAGATGCTAATCGGTGTTTCGTTCCGGGTCGATAAGGGTTTGGTTACAATAGAAGTCGTAAGGAAGAAAATTATGCAGAAATTTTGGGTTTGAGTCATGCAGGATTAGCGCCACAACTCAGCAACTCCAGTGCTTCGCACCTGGTAGCGCCGCAGCGCTGGGATGCAGAGGCTAGGCACTTAACCAATGCTGCAGAGCTACACATCAGGCGCCTAGCAACTGGTACGGGATTTTGAGGAGCCTTTGGTTTAAGTGTTATTGCCTCGTTGGGGTATTAATATTCGTTAAGACAAAGCTTGGGAAGGGTTTGATTAGCTGATACAAAGCTTGAATAGGAATCGTCGAATTTTGGTTTAAACGGGGTCCGTGTCTTCCATTGCTTGGGAAACGTTCATACTTCATATAAAGATAGTTTCGGGGTTCGATATTATGGTTTAGTATAATGATTAAAGATGGTCAAGTCCCGAGTGGTCTAGAAGGTCATAAGTTATTTGAATTAATTTGGTAGTGAGTACGATTGGTACGGTTAAGTTATGGAATTTAAGTCCATGAATAATGTGTTAGTATGTGCAGCAGTAGCCCACGTGAGATCCAACAAAGCACGAAACGCTATGTAAGTATGTTTGACATGCAAAAAGAAAAAGTTTTATGTTTTTGAGGTATGTGAATTGTCTTGTGACCTATTATGTTACGGGTTTGGAAACTGGAGAACATGTCCGGGGACCTCTCCATTCTGGTAAAGCATGACCGGGGATCTTATGTATGTAGGAGTGGATGCTCGGTTGAAAGGCTGTGATGATCCCTGCAAGCCTAGTAATGTAGTTTAGTCTGATCAGGCGCATTATGTTATGGGTCACTTGCTTTGAAACATATCTCCATGAAAAATGATGATTATTATGCATGTTTAAGTATGTATGACACAACACATTTATGAAAAAGTTTATGATATGATGACACATCTATGTTTATGTAAATATGTTCAGAGGTTAAGTATGTATGTGCTACTTTAAAATGCATGCGGTTTATTATGTATTACTTGCTATTCTTAGCTTATACATGTTGAGTCTTCATACTCACTAGACTTGATCGATGCAGGTGAGGACGAGTGTGAGGAGGCGAGACGTGGGATCAGTGAGTTGTCTCGGACTGTGCGGAGGCCTAACCTGAGGACCACTTATGTTTTCAAGAATTTTATGCGTGTTAAATTCATTTACTCGGATTTTAATGAAATCCCTTCATGTTGTTAAACATATACTTTTTGCAGAATCGTTTTGATTGTGCAATTGTTGACACAGGAATAGTTTGTACTCGTTTATATTTAAAATTTTTAGTCATGCATTTTATTACATTTTGAAAGATTATTATTTATTTAAGAAAAAATATTTATTTTCTGAAAATGTTACGTAGTTTTAAAGTACGGTATGTTAAGTTGGTATCAGAGCGGTGTTCTTGTAAAGGATTATGCCTACTATCGGTTGTGAGAAGCTCAAGAAGTCACACATCAAATCTGTAAGTTTTATAGTTCTAAAATGCTTTCATGTAGTAAGCATCAAGGTCACGATTTCAACATGTACATATTTAAATTTGATTTACGTACATCTTATGATAGGGGTATTATCTTCTTGCATGCTGGTTTACGTGTTTGGTAAATTTTGGAATAGTATGCCTCCTAGACGTATGATCGCATGTGAAGCAGATGAAGAAGATAGAGAGGATCGGGATGTGGAGAGGGCGACACCTCTTCGTTCACCGCCAGATATGCAGGCACAGATGCTTGCAGGAATGACTCAGTTCTTCGCACAGTTTACAGGGAACAATGCTGGAATAGATACAGGAACGAGGCCAAGGCCAGAGGAGTTTTCGGGGACTACTGACCCGATGATAGCTGAGGGATGGATTAAGTCCATCGAGGTGATATTCACTTTTATGGAGCTGTTGGATGCGGACAGAGTCAGATGTGCCACTTTTCTATTGACATCCAACACTTGATTGTGGTGGGAGAGCGTGACTATGTGAGTAAAATTGCAGACCCTGACTTGGAATGGTTTTAAGAAGGTCTTATTCCAAGTTCTTCACTGAGGAAGTACGCTATCTCCTAATTAGGGAGTTTGTGACTTTGCGACAGGGAGACAACAGTGTAGCAGAGTTTGTAAGGAAGTTTGAGAGGGGGTGTCACTTGGTTCCCCTAATTGCGAATGATGCTCGGGAGAAGCTGAGGCATTTCATTGCTGGATTACAACCGATCTTCCTCCGCGAGCTTAGAGTTTCTGGTCCTACCACTTATGCTATTGTCGTGTCGAGAGCCTTGGCGGCAGAGCAGGACCAGAGGGATATCGAGAATGGCAGGCAGGGCAAGAGACCCTATCAGGCACCCCAACAACATCACTCACAGCAACAATAGTTTAATAGACCTTTCCAGAGACAGTAGGGAAAGAGGTCATTTCAAGGACCGGCGAAAGGCAAATGTCCTATTCCGCAAAAAAAGGCTCTTTAGAAGCATGGTGAGTATCCAGCATGCCCGAAGTGCAACCGTCATCATATGGGACAGTTTTTATGGGGTTCGGGAAAATTCTTCAAGTGTGGAGCCAGTGTTCACATGCTGAAGGACTGACCGTAGTGGAGGCAGCCGGCCCAAGGGAGAGTGTTTGCCATGCATGCTGAGGAGGCGACCAGACATGACTCTACTGACTGGTAACCTATTTAATTCAGCTCCGTATTTTTTTTGTCATTCATGATTCGAATTTTACTTGGGAATAATAGTATGTTGTTTCATATTTTGGAGACTTTGAATAGAGATTTCCAACTATGCATGAGATTAAGATTGGCATTTTGGGGTATAAGTTTATGTGTTGTGCTAACGTCCCTTAGGAAATATCTTCATGAAGAGAGTAGCCACGAAGGCCTTGTTAGATTCCAGGGACCACTCACTCTTTTATCTCAGAGACTTCGCTAATTATTTGGATGTCAAGTCCATTGGACTCGACGTGAGCTACTATGTGACAGTCCCATCAGGGGAGGAGTCATCAGCTACTAGCGTGGTCAAAGATGTCGATCTTGAAATAGAGGGCCACATAGTTTACACCGATCTGATTGTCTTGCGAATAACAAAGTTTGACATCATCTTTGGGATGGACTGGTTGATGAAGAACAGAGTTCTAATTGACTTTTAGATTAGATCAGTGTTGGTAAGACCGTTGGGCATGGAACAATTTCTTTTTTAGCTAGACAGGTGGAGAAGTTTCCCTTTCATGATCTTTTGCATGTAGACACGGAGACTTATGCACAAGGGGTGTTAGGCATTCTTGGCGAGTATTATTTCAATACCTGACGCACCCACCATGTTGATATCTGATGTACCAGTTGTCAGAGACTTTCGTGATGTTTTCCCTGATGACGTCAAAGGCCTTCCACCAGAGAGAGAGGTGGAGTTTGCCATTGACCTTGTGCCAATGCCAATCTCTAAGGCACCGTACCGTTTGGCTCCAACAGATATGTTAGAGCTCAAACAGCAAATTCAAGAGCTCCTAGACAAAGAATTCATCCGCCCTACTTTCTCACCATGGGATGCACCTGTGCTTTTCGTAAAGAAGAAAGATGAAAGCATGAGATTGTGTATGGACTACCGAGAATAGAACAAGATAATGATCAAGAACAAATATCCGTTACCAAGGATCGAGGACTTATTCGATCAATTACAGGGAGCTATAATGTTCTCTAAGATAGACCTACATTCTGGGTATCATCAACTAAAGGTAAAGGATGAAGATGTTCATAAGACAGCCTTCAGAACTACATATGGGAACTACGAGTTCTTAATGATGTCATTTGGATTTAGGAATGCTCAAGTGATTTTTATAGACATAATGAATCGAGTATTTTAGCCCTACCTAAGATCAGCTCATCATATTATTCATCGACTTACTAAATCGGCACACTTCTTACAGGTGAAGATGACTTTCTCCGTGACTCAGTATGCAGAGCTCTATATCTGGGAGATAGTCCGATTGCACAGGATCCCAGTTTCTATTGTGTCTGACAGAGACTTGAAATTCAAATCGTCCTTTTGGAAGAGTTTACATGCAGCTATGGGAACGAAGTTGCTATTCAGTACGAAATTCCACCCTCAAGTAGATGGCCAGTCTGAGCGAGTGATTCAGATATTGGAAGATTTGTTGCGAGCATGTGTGATCGATTTCCATGGGAAATCGGAATTTAAACTACCCCTAATGCAGTTTTCCTACAACAACAGTTTCATTCATCTATAGATTTGTCTCCCTACGAAGCACTGTACGGAAGAAAATGCAGATCGCCCATTCATTGGGATGAATTCAGTGAGAGATCAGAAATGGTCCTAGAGATTGTTCAGCATACTGCAGAAGTAGTGGTCAAGATCCGAGACAAGATGAAGATCGCCCAGAGTCGCCAAAAGAGTTATGTTGACAAGAGAATAAGGGATCTCGAATTTGCCGTTGGAGATCACGTATTCGTGAATATAGCTATGAAGGGTTTTATGAGGTTTGGGAAGAGAGGCAAGCTGGGTTCGAGATTCATAGGGCCATTCGAAATTCTTGACAGAATTGGGACACTGCTTATCGTGTAGCTCTACCGCAAAATCTGGCCAGAGTACACAATAGGTTCCACGTTTCGATGCTGAGGAAATATATGGCAAATCCTTCGCATGTTTTGAGTTTTGAGCCGTTGCAACTTGCTCTAGATCTGTCATATGAAGAAAGACTTGTTCTAATTCTAGACACACAGGAGCGGAGTCTTAAAAACAAGTGACCAAGTTGGTCAAAGTCCAGTGGCTAAATCAATCAGTAGAGGAGACCACTTGGGACACCGAAGCAGATATGAAAAGTCGCTTCCCAGAGTTGTTTAGTAAGATTTAATTTCCATTACAAAATTTATTTAAGTAGTGGAGGAACTGTTGAGACCAAAATCAGTACACGTAAACCCATGCATTTATTAAGTTGTTAAATTATTTATTTAATTTTAAAATGATTTTAACGATGCATGATTTATTATTTGCATTATTTAAAATTATTACATGTTTATTTGATGCACGTTAAAACGTCTTCTTGAGTTTTATGTTTCAAACGAATAATTGATGCGCGATCGGGGAAAAGTGATTGGTGACGATTAGGTGATTTATGACCAAGTCAAGAAAATTGGTATTTTTAAGTGATTTATGAAATTTTAAGCATTTTAAAGCCGAATTCAATTTATTAGGTGATTTTAAGATTTTAATCTTTAAAAAATACTAATTTGAATTTGGGAATTTTAATCTTGAAAATTTGGTACTTTATTATTTTAATAAATCTTCGAGTGGGATTAAATAATTATATTAGTATTATTTTATCAATAATTATTTAACTTAGCAATTTTTTAGCCCCTAATTAAACACACCCCCCCCCCCACCCCCCCGTAATCATATACACACACCCATCGACACACACACAACACACACACATTGCAAATTTGAGAGGAAAACTAGGGTTCTTGAGCCTTCTTTCAGCAGCCACAATTCCTTGGAAATTTCTGAAGATTCACGTTCATTTTCTAGCAATAAATCGTGTAGCAAGCATCTCCCAGTCATACCTCGTAATCCACTGTTCCAGTATTCGTTATCTTCGTGCGTTTCAATGTAAAGGCATGTATAATCTTTCAATTTTCCGCACCAGTCTTCTCATAGTAAATATTTTGATGCATATTGTGTATGAAAATCCGTGTGTGTTATGCAAAGTTTGAGCAATGATGCTTGGAACAAATTTGGAACCACTTTTAGATCTCCAAAACTGAATCTGTTGTCATTTCAAATCTTGAGAATTGTCGGTCTGTTTTCTGGAAACACTTTCAACATATAAAACATAGTACTTTTTGATATCTTCGATTTGACAATAAATTCGTAATTTTCGGACAAGAAACATGTGAGTTATGATCATTCTCATGTGACTGCTCAAACTGTGTTGCTATTAAACAATGTGTTCTTCATGTTTTTTTTTTAGATTTATTGGTTGCAGGCTTCGTTGGGAACCGTTGGGTGGTCACTGCTGCGTTTAGGTATATCGTGTGTTGTGATCAGATGTTAAGTTTTGTTTCAGATAAGTAAAGGTTTGGTTACAATAGAAGTTGTATGGAAGCAAATTATGCAGAAATTTGGGTTTGAGTCGCACAGGGTTAGCACCGAAACGCTGTATTTTGAGCGTTGCAGCGCCAGTGCTTCGCACGTGGTAGCGCCGTGGCGCAGGAATGAAGCGCCTAGGCGCTTGACCAGCTACAGTGCTACACATCAGGCGCCTAGGCGCTGGTACGATATTAATTGTTATAATTGCCTCATTTGGGTATTAATACGTCGTTTAGACCAAGCTTGGGGAGTGTTAGATTAGCTGATACGAAGCTTGAATAGGAATCGTTGGAATATGGTCTAAGCGGGGTCTGTGTCTTCCATTGCTTGGGAAACGTTAATACTTCATATCAAGATAGTTTTGGGGTTCGATGTCATGGTTTAGTATGATGATTAAACATGGTCAAGTACCGAGTGGTCTAGAAGGACATAAGTTATTTGAATTAATTCGGTAGTGAGTACAATTGGTACGGTTAAGTTATGGAATTTAAGTTGCATGAATAATATGTTAGTATGAGCAGCAGTAGCCCAAGCGAGATCCAAACGAAGCCATCAACGCTATGTAAGTATGTTCGACGTGCAAAAATAAATATTTTTATGTTTTTAAGGTATGCGAATTGTCTTGTGACCAATTATGTTATGGATTTGGAAAGTGGAGAACATGTACAGGGACCTCTCCATCCCGGTAAAGCATGACCTTGTTTTGATCAGGATTGGGAAGCAGTAAAGCATGACCAGGGACCAATCCACCTGGTAAAGCATGACCGGGGATCTTATGTGTGTGGGACTGGACGTTCGGTCGAAAAACTGTGATGATCCTTGCCAGCCCAGTATTGAGGTATAGTTTGATCAGGCACATTATGTTATGGTTTACTTGCTTTGAAATATATCTCTAAGCAAAATGATAATGATTAGGCATGTTTAAGTATGTATGACGCAACACGTTTATGAAATGATGGCACGTCTATGTTTGTAAGTATGTTTAGAATTTAAGTATGTTTGTGCTACTTTAAAATGAATGTGATTTTAGTATGTATTACTTTCTATTCTCAGCTTATACATGTTAGTCTTTAGACTCACTAAACTTGATCGATGCAGGTGAGGACGAGTGCGAGGAGGCGAGAGGTGGGGACCAATGAGTTGGCTTAAACAGTGTGGAAGCCTAACCCGAGGACCGCTTGTGTTTTAAATAATTTTATGCATGTTAAATTCATTTACTCTGATTTTAATGAAATCACTTCATGTTGTTAAACATGTACTTTTTGCAAACTCATTTTGATTGTGACATTGATGACACGGAAATAGTTTGTACTCGTTTATATTTCAAATATTTAGTCAAATCATTTTATTACATTGTGAAAGATTACTACTTATTTAAGAAAATTTTTTATTTTACGTAATTTTAAAGTACGATACGTTATATCACTCTCTGTGAAAATGTTATATTTGCTTAACCGAGTACTGAAACTTGGCAACGTACACTTGCGATTAGCAAAAGATTGCAACAAGAATACATGGCAGCTACTCAAGCTTGCAAGGAGACAATATGAATTAAAAGGTTATTGGAAGAGTTCAGACATAAACAAAAGAATGTTTCTTTGTTTTGTGACAGTCAAAATGCTTTGAACATTACAAGAATCCAGTCTTTTATTCTAAGACTATACACATTGCAGTCCCATTTCGCTTTGTTCAAGAACTAGTAAAAGAAGGAAGCATGGATATGCAGAAGATCCACCATTCAAATGATAAGATAGCTGATGTTATGATCAAGATAGTGAACACTGATAAGTTTAAGTGGTATAAATCCTCAAGTGGCCTAGAGAAAATGAAACCTTTGTAACTCTAATTTTAATAAATAACACAATAATCTTTTTCACTTTCACGAAAATACTATTCACGGGAAAATATTCAGAACGTGATTTGATAAAATTTTAATGAAAATTTAAATTGATACCACATTTAAATAAAAATTCCAAGTTTTCAAAGCTATATAGTAAAGCATAAATATCAGAGTAATATTTGAATAAGGTTCTAAATACTCCATAGGCAATAAAATTAAGCAAATAAAAAAAGTCTCAACAATGCTAAATAAAATTCTCTTGTCAACATTCGTTAAACTTTAAATTGTAGCGGAATGCAAGGTCTTCGAGAGTTTACTGCCTTCGGTCTGGATTTGCTCACTAATGACTCAACACGTTCAAACCATTTTAACAGGTAATATATAAATATACAATCACATATATTTAAAACTATATTAACTGAAAATACTTTTAGCTTTTAAATCAAATGCATCCACATCAATCTTAAACCTTGAGAATACTTTTTATTCATAAAAAACCTCTCCTCGTAAATATTTTTTGAAGTTTGTTCATTGTAAGTGAGTTCTCTATTTGTTTGATCAATCTATAAACCATAGCACCAGGCTGGAAGAGTTCAACGACCCCGTTATTTTTGAATCCCTCTATACTTCGTTTCTCAGCCACAAATCGAGAATTTTATACCACATCGAAGATAACACAGATTTCTACAAATCAAAAATATTTTAAAACCTTTCCACGAAATGAACTTATAAATCGCAGTAATCAAAATAACTAGAGGATGATGGGTTGACACATAATTTTCGCACAGATTAGGTAGTTCTATGAGAAAAACCATATCTCCTTCGTTTCTCACTCACAAATTTCGAATTTACAATCCAATCGAAGATAATGCCAAGTAATACAAACTTCAATTGACAACATTTTCAAAAAACAAACCTATAAATCTCAGTAATCAAAAGAATAGAGGACGATGGATTGACACATAAAATTTTCACATAGATTGAGCAGTTCTACGAGAAAACCATAACTCCTTTGTTTCTCACTCAAAAATTTCGAATTTACTATCCAATCGAAGATAACACCGAATAATACAAATCATCAGTTGACATCATTTTCGAAAAATTAACTTATAAATCACATAATTTAAAACATGTCTACAAATCATTTTTCATGCAAGACAACAATAACACACATAATATGATTTGAATTGAAACGTACGCTAATCGTTTTTCTATAAAATGTTCTAGATATTTTTTTTTTATAATTCATTCGGCCAAAACACTAAGCATTTAAAATATGAATATTTTGCACCATTTAAAAATAAACCAACCAACTATTATTTGAAAATCGAAAAAAAGTAATTCAAAGCATAAAGTCGTGAAACTTCAACCAATCTAACCTAACATTATTTCAAAAATAAACTTAACTCTGACATCCTCCCAAAACCTCTCAAAATCATCATAATCATAAAGTCTTTAAGAAATCATATATACATAGTTTTATTTGCAGAAAACTAGCGACAGTCATCGGGTTGTGGGCACCTTCAGTCCAGCAAGATCAACCATCAAGACCTCCATTAACATCAATCTTGTGCTCACCTGAATCGATCACACCTAGTGAGTCTATTGACTCAGCAAACCTTAATCATGATAACAAATAATGCATATACATTGACAAGCAACAATAAAAATAATTTTAATAAAATAGTTTCTCATTAACATAAATTTTGACATTTTCCTTTCAACATATCATATCATATTTCCTTTCAACATATACATAAATGTTTCCCTTTTTATTGAATTTAGATCCTCAATTTTGACTTTCGTATTAGTTGAAGGTCAATGGATCCATCTACGTATTACCACGGTATCGAGCAGCGGGGACATCAGCGACCCTCTCACCCGTCAACTGAGCTTTTGAAAGGGATCGATTTTAGGTGTTCTAATACGCCACGGAAGTTCAAAATTATTTTCAAGAAGAAAAATCGAACACCTCTACTAAGATGTGTAGAAAATACAGAACACAATATGTCATACATAGGGTGTTTATAGAAAATATACCTATCAATCTTTTGAGATTGATGTTTGGCTCCAACCAAGTTGTAAACAACTTGGCTCTTCAATGATAGACAATCTACAAGCTTCACCTAGCTTTTGGACTCCTTTCTTCAAATCAAGCCCACCACCAACAAGCTAGAACCCTTCTTATCTTGCACTGGAAATATAAGAAGATTTTTCTTTGAGAAGTGTAAGAATTCCTCAACCAAAATGAAGAGAAAAATTGGAGAGAAATGTGATGAAAATTTCGGCCAAGTGTGATGGGAGGGAAGGAGTGAATGAGTTGTCTTGGTGTGTGAAAAAGTTAAGACCACCTTTTTGCTTGCCATGCAATTTTTTTAATAAAAAGTATTCTCTAACTCTTCACCTCCCAAGCATGCAATGTAAGTGGGCTTGTAACATTTACAAAGCCCATTGACTTTTATTTAAATGTCCTAAACATATTTGAGACCATTTAAATATTACTTGAATTTACTCAAGCCCACTAGTATAAACAATTATTTCATTGGGCTCTACAAGACCCAATGTTATTTAATTAATGCAAACTTGAATTAATTTAATTATTTAGACTCTACTAGGCCCACTAGTGTTTAATTAATTCAAAACTTGAATTAATTTTTAATTTAGTCCATAATAATGTTTATGAAAATCACAATTTTCAAATACATTGTTTATTTGGCCAACTTTTAATTTAGGAACACTTACACAAATTAAAAGTTACATTTCCCTCATAGAAGTCATACTTCTATTTTTCCTTATACTTATAAACTCCTTTATAAGCTGTTCAACACATTGAATTATTTTATTTCTCAACGGGATCAAGAAAGCTATTACTTGTGTGGCCCTCAATGGTTCATTGATACAAATAGCCGTGGGTTCACATCTCCATGTGATTCAGGACTAAACATTACCTTATACGAGCATACCCTAATTGATCCATTCTTAATTATCAACTCCTTGATAATAATAACGTCAGAACTCAAGTTTGATAGTACCCAATCAATCATGTTAAACGCCTAGCAGCATCACTTACATGATTTCCTAGGTATCAAATGATAGTTCATGCAAGAACCATTCTATTATGGTTAGTGTACAGTACGGTCCCTTCAACTCATATATCCTGACCGATTCGAAAAACATTGGTATATCGAGAGTTGTCAATGAATCGATACTATGTGTCATGTCGTAGTTGCATCGATGGTGTAATCTGAGAAATCCTTTCTTAATTACCACCATGCTCTGATCAGAGATTTCAAACTACATACTCATGAGATCACATAGGATATCCATACCCGAAGGTAAGCGATGAATCCCCGACTACAATGCATCGACTCCTATATGTTTCAACAAAACACCCAACCTTGCCACCTGATGACCCCATGAGAGTCGGTAAACAAGTCAAAGTTCAATGCTAGCATATAGAGTCTCAATGTTGTTTCGGGTTGTAAGGACTAATGGTGTACAACCATAAACTAGGACGTTTCCACTCGATAAGTGAGAACCACTTGGAAGGTCCTTTATGGAGGGTTGTTCAGTGCACTCTACCAGGATCACCTATCTGCATGATCGGACATCACAATGTCCCCTACCAATGAAACATGGTACGCACATCGTAGATACTAGTCTCGAACTCGAGCGACCTATATCCTTCTTAGCGGCGGTTGAATCGACTAGGAACTGTTTAGAATATACAGTATTGCAAATATGAGTTTCATGATACTCATTATATTAGCATCTCATATTCTTTCTACTATTTGTATATTCAAAGACTTTATCTATGCAACTAGCATGTGTATACAGATAAAGTAGTGCCAAAACAATAATTTCAAATATTATTAAAATAAAGACTGTTGATACATAGAGTTTCATTGTGTACATTCGGCCAACACTTAGCTCGACGTGCACCTACTCTAACAGCTTTGGCCTTACATATCATCATACATCGTATCATCGTATTAGTCACAATCAATTCACCTCCTTTAACTTTTCCAATTTCCATCACTTATAAAAATTCATGCATATATAAATCATTTTTCTTTTAAACCAAGCAAGCAACATATCTTTTAACATTAAAGTTTTATCAGAAAATTCCATAGACATTTAAAATAAACATTTTAACATTTATTACAGTATTTAGGGCACTACAGGACGTCTAACAATTTTTGGTGTAAAATGACTATTTTACCCGTAGACTTATATTTTTCCGTAATTATCCATAGACCGCGTAATGACGTCACAAATCATTCCAAACTTAACATAATACCTTAAAACACTCCCTTTCCTTAGGCTTCAAATTTGGATTTTCGATAATTTTCTCGATTCGTTTTTAAATTTAGACGTACATCTCGGTTTTGACTCGTATTGACTCGAAACTTAACCAAAACTTACCAAACTTGTACCATAGCTTAATAACACATACATAAACCATATGCCACCCTATTCAAGCCAACTAAGTTCCTCAAACGAGCCTAGACCGTCGACTGAATTTTCTGCACTTGTTACTTTGAACCCTAGCTTGTTTGACCCTAGGTTTCCTTCGTTCCTAGCCCTTTGACGACCCCACCAAATCTTAGCTGACCCTCTTAGGACCATGAACAAGCCCTTATAAAACAACTGTACTGACCCTACCAAGCCTAGCAGTCGAAGCCACCAACCCGTGACACTCAAGCCCTACGCGACTCACGCCTTACGTCTCCACCCTAGGCTTCGTTCCAGCCTCCCCTTGAACCATCTAGGGACATGAATCAAACCCTTTTGGATCCATGATCATGTCCCTACAGCCTCACATGCCCTATACCTTCCTATACTCAAAAATCGAAACCCTAGTTACATGAAACCCAAATTTTGTTGAGCATGCTATTCCATCTTGTACAGTATTTACACATGCCTTTATGGGTCCCTAAATATGTTGAAAAACATCCCTTCAAGTACCCCTACCTATGGCAGCCCATCTGTGCATCATTAGGAAGAGTTTTAAAAAACGAAAACTCTAATTTTATGCATGTATGGCCTTAAAAACGGAATCAAAATTTGTGCATCATATTCCTCATGCAAACGTAATCAAATATACATAAAATGGTGTTAAAGATGTTTGAAAGAAAGTTAGGGCATGCCTTTTCGTTTATTACGCTCGAAAACAATTTTTCAATGCGAGGAACGTTGACGAAGAGATGAGAGAAGAATTCTTGCTGTGTTTTTCTTTAAGGTTCTCGTGAAGGCTGATATGTGGTGTGTGTGTGTGTGTTTGTTTAGCTGCTGATGGAGGAGCCCTTGTTTCTTAGAGGGGTTGGGGACGAGTGTTATGAGGATTATGGGTATGGTTTTAGGGCATTTATTTTAATTAAAACACAAAATATAAGCTTACGCTCATTAACCTAGTATAATAGACCCATTAAGCCCATTAGTTAATATTTAAAATATTTTATTTATGAAAGTTTGTGAAAATATTAGCCGAGTTCTCGAAAAGTTCATATATTCGTTGAAAGTCGAATACCGTTAAAAATATGACTCGCATATAAAAACATCTCAAAACTCCGCTTTTTCGAAAATACTATATAGCATATACCATATATTTAATAATTAAAAATAATCATTTAATAAAATATTTTCTCTCATATGGTCTCCGGTCTCTGTTCCTCGATCGCGTCTCGAATAACTTTTAAAACACATTTTTTTGCATTCATGTAGAAAAGTACATTTTAAACACGTAATCATGCATATCACAATTAATTCATGCAACTACAATCATTTAATTAGTCATTTTTCATTTTCCCTAGATTTGCATGCGGTTGGATTATGTCATTGTATTTTGGACCTTACAATTCATCTCTCTCTTAAATTAAAGTTCGTCCTCGAAATTAGAACTTATCGAATAACTTCTAGTAGCGGCTCCTCATATCCCTCTCGGTTACTCTAGTAGCTTCTTCCTCCGAGTGATTTAGCCACTTGACTTTGACCATTGGTATAACTTTTTTCGGAGTCTTCTATCTTGTCTACCTAGGATTTGTATACGCCTTTCCTGGTATGACATATTTGGAGTTAATTGCAAAGGCTTGTGATTCAATACATGTGAAGGCTTCGACGTGTACTTTCGTAGCATCGAGATATAGAACACATTGTGTTCTCCAGCTAGCATCGGTGTTAACGCCACTCTATAGGCTAGTGTTCCAAGTCTCTCCAAAATCTCAAATGGTCCTATGAACCTTAGAGTGAGCTTGCGTTCCTTTCCAAATCTCATAACACCCTTCATAGGTGTTATTTTCACAAATACGTGGTCGCCTACGGCAAACTCTAGCTCTCTTCGTCGCTTGTCAGCATAGATCTTTTTTCGACTTTGTGCAGTCTTCGTTCTATCTCGGATTTTGACTACTAGCTCCGTTGTTTGTTTGATCAAGTCCGGACCAAATTCTCCTCTTTCACCAACCTCATCCCAATGTATAGGCGATTTCTACATTCCTTCCATAAAGTGTCCGTAAGGAGATATTCCTACAGATAATTGATAGCTATTGTTATAGGTGAACTCCACTAGAGGTAACTTCGGTTCCCATCACAAAAGCTCGGAGTAGATCCTCCAAAATTTGAATCACCCTTTCAGACTGACCATCGGTTTGAGGATGGAATTTTGTGCTGAATAATAACTTCGTCCACAGTCCTACATGTAGACTCTTCCAGAAAGATGATGTGAACCTCGGCTCTTGGTCAGAAACGATAGACACTAGAATCCCATGCAGTCGGAATATCTCTTGAATATACAGCTCTACATACTGTGTCATGGTGAATGTCGTCTTGATAGGTAAAAAGTATGTTGATTTCTTAAGACGATCAACTATCACCCAAATGGACATTGTATCCCTTGATAGTCCTTGGCTATCCCACAACAAAATCCATAGTATATTTTCTAATTTTCGATCGGGAAGTAGGAAGTGGCTTAAGCTTTCCAGCTAGCCTCTGATGCTCAGTCTTAACTTGCTAGCATGTCAAAAACTCGGACACAAAACTAAGATATCTCATTTCATGCCCGGTCACCAATACAACAACTATAGAATCTTGTACATCTTCGTACTTCCGGGATGAATGGAGTACGAGGAATTGTAAGCTTCCTTCATAGAAACCTCTCGCATTGAATTTCCACTAGAAACCCATAGTCGATCTCGGTATCAAACTATGCAATCTTTCTAGTAATATAGCTTCCAACACTGAGCTTTATCCCTCAGTCTCCATTTTTGTAATTGCTCATCAGAAGACTGACATTCTCGAATTCTATACCTCAAAGTGGACTGAACTGTCATGGTAGCAAAATTGGGGGCTTGCCCCTAGCATAGACTGCAAGCTCGAATCGTTGAATCTCGGACTATAGTGGCCTCTTAAGTGATAATTGAGTAATAATTGATGTATTTATGCTCAATGCATCCGCCACTACATTAGCTTTTCCCGGATGATAGCTAATATCACAATCGTTGTCCTTTACCAACTAACTCTAACCATCTTCGTTGCCTCATATTTAACTCTTTTTGGGTGAAGAAGTACTTCAAGCTTTTATGGTCGGTGAAAATCTTGCACTTCTCCCCATATTTAATGTCTCCAAATCTTTAATGCAAATACTACCGCTGCAAGCTTGAGGTCACGAGTCAGGTAATTCTTCTCATGAACCTTCAACTTTATAGACGCATAAGCTATAACTCGGTCATTTTGCATCAGAATTGCGCTCAACCCAAGTTCCAAAGCGCATGTATAAAGAACATACTTTCTTTGCCCCGATGGCATCGATAATACTGTAGCTTAAATCAAAGCTTGCTTCAACTTGTCAAAACTTTCTTGGCATTCAGATCACCATATAAACTTTGAATTCTTCTTTGTCAAGGCGTCCAAGGGTACCGCTCTAATATCCAATCTTGGTGAACGGTACGGTTTAAGATTTCTTGTGTTTATTGACTCCTCGGTTAAGATTAAGTTTAGTTTTGATGTTAAGAGTGGTGAATTATGGTTTATAGCATTGTTGGTTATACTTGTTATGTGGTTTTATTGTAGCGTCGTTGTGGTTTAATTTATAGTAAATTGTAAGTTGAGCCAATTGGTATGAGGCCTATTGTAATGTTTAGATAAGATATAGAGGTGCAACTTTCTTGTTGGGAGTGTTGCCAGATTATGAGGTGAAGCGACATTGCGATTCGATTTTTAGATGCGAAGTTTATTTTTGGCTTCAGGTGGCAGTGCAGCCGCGCTAGAGAAGATACCGCCCCCGCGGTATTTGGACAGTAGGGTGACCGCACCCGTGGTCTAAGAGGAAGCGCCCCTGCGGTGTTTGGGCAGAGACCAGAGCGCACCCGCGGTCCATAAAAGAACGCAGCCGCGGTCATCGCCTTCGGATTTTTGGAAGTGATACAGATTGCCTAGCGCACCCGCGGTGCAAGAGTTAGCGCATCCGCGGTGCGTGAACAATGTAAGCGTGTTTTTCGATTTTAAGTGAATAAATACAAGGGTTGGCTCACTTTTCTCTCATTTCTCTCCTCACTTCTCATAATTTCAGCTCAAGGGAGGCTAGGGTTCCTTCTATTCCTTCGTTGATTTCTTTGATTCAAGATTATTGTTGGATTATTAAAGTGAGATCAAGGTTCTTTTGGGTTCAAGGAGCTAAGGTAAGCTTTTGGTTTAGTTATTCTTTGGATTTTGGTGTTGGGGAGAAATTATGGGTTTGTTGATTGTGTTGATTTTATGGGTTTTATGGTATGGGTTTGTGATTATTAAGTTATTGATGGTGCAATACATGGTTTATTGTTGTAGGATTTGTACCAAGAGATTAGAATCAAGCTTCTTTTTGGTTGTAAGTGGAATTTATTTCCTTGTGCTCACATGTTAATATATGTATGGTGTTTCAATAGTTTTAACATGATATTCCCTTCCATTTGATTCATATTATGTATAAATACACTTTGTTGTATATTAGAGGCTTTTATATGTCTCAATTGTGAAAAAGGAAATACAAAAAAAAGGGTGTGCAAAGTGTTTGATTTAATGCCCAAAAGAGAGTTCAAATGATTTATTGGATTAATAGATACATAGTCAGAGATTGCATGCAATTAGTTCATCAACGACCATAGGCTTATATCCCAACAGAGTAATCGATATATATCGATGGGATATAGGTACAGAGACAGAGATACTATTTAGATATCAATCCAACAGAGAAAAGAGAAATACCATCGTTATTGTTATGTTATATTATGTTATTCATGTTTCAAGAGTTAGATGGTATTTAACGATTTCAAAGCCATGTTTTACAGAGTATGATATGTATCGATTGTTATGTAAGAGTTCCACTTGTTGAGTTTTATACTCATTTCAGTTATTTCATGTGATGCTATTAAAAGTGACGAGCCAGGACGTTGATTGGAGTCGGGGTCATATGCATACTAAAGATAAAGGAAGAAGATATTTTGATAGTATTTTGACATGATCAAAAATGATATTTTGTATTTTGTTGCAATACTTTATTGATCATGTATATAATTTTGATTGTAAATATTTTATGTCAAGAAATTTCAAATCCTTCCTCCCTTTAAGTAAAATTTTTAATTCCGCTGTGTTATTTTATAAAATCGGAAAGAGGTGTTACATTTAGTGGTATCAGAGCAACGTTCTTCGGACCAATGCATATGACTTCGTCTACTTTCAACAGTCCGTGTATGTCTTCTTCTACATCTATTTATTGTTATTAGTTGATATGTATTATGTGAGCACATTGTAGGAGTTAATGCCTCTTAAGACGAAAGCTTCAGAGGGTGAGGATAGCTCCTTATCGAGAATTGTCGACGAGTTCGGCAATTTATTGAAAGAGCAAACCAAGGTCCATAGTGAGCAGATTCAACAGTTGCTCCGTTTGCAAGGTACAGGCCAAGGTAGAGGCCGAGGGAGAGGCCAAGTGGCTCAGGCAGTTGGAACCGATGGGATATTTACTGCTTTCAAGAGAATGGATCCCCCTAAGTTTGCAAGAAGCACTGATCCATTGGTGGCCGTAGAGTGGATCAAAGCACTTGAGGCGATTTTTGATCATCTCAATTATGAAGACAAAGACAGAGTTGGTTGTGCAGTATTCATTTAGTCAAAGCTGCACGTATTTGGTGGAATGCTACCAAGGTAGGTGTTTATATTCCGGCAATGAAGTGGCAAGATTTCACGGATCTTTTCTATGACAAGTATTTCCCAGATGCACTTCGAGCAAGGAAGGTGACTGAATTTTTAGAGCTTCGTCAAGGAGGTTTGAATGTCGACGAGTACATTCTGAAGTTCGAGGAGGGCTGTCTGTTAGCCCCATATATTGCCTCCAATGACAAAGACAAGGGTACTCACTTCATTAGAGGCCTTCGAGTAGAGATCAGGAGGGACATCAAAATGTCTAAGGCGGTGACATATAAAGAGATTGTGGCTAAAGCCTTGTTAGCCAAGCAAGATGAGAAAGACATTGCCAGAGAGAGACAGGCGAGGCAACATGCTATTGCTCAAAGAGGTCAAGGCTCGAACCAAAGAGGCAAAGGCAGTTTTAAGGGGAAAGGCAAGATGGAACAGAGTTCTAAAGCACAGGCAGTTCCATTTGATCCAGAGAAGACATTGTGTCCCAAGTGCAATAGGCATCATAGGGGAGAGTGCAGATTCGGTACTCACACTTGCTATCTATTTGGTACTGCAGGTCATATTGCCAAGGACTGTCCAAGAGGATCGAGTAAAGAGAAGGTGCAGGGTCGCATCTTCACCATGACGAAGGAAGGTATAAACCATGATTCTTCTGTGATCTCTAGCACTATTTTAATTTTAGGCAGAGTAGCTACGACATTGATTGATACAGGTACTACTCATTATTTTATGTCTGAACTAATTTTGAGATCTTTGGGTTTAGTTCCTTCTATTCTTCCCCTCCAGTTTAATGTTGTTTTGCCTTCTGGGGATGTGTTGTGCCCGACGTCTATTGTGTATGCGTGTTCTGTTCAAATTGATGAACGAGTGGTTTATGCCGATTTCATTGTTATTCCAATGGTTGCGTTTGATATCATACTTGGCATGGATTGGCTATCGACTTATCATGCAGTGATTGATTGCATTGCCAAGACGGTGAGATTTGCAGATGATGGAAATAAGGAAGGTATGCTCGCCAGTGCAGGTACTTCGCTGGTTCTTCCTTTTATTTCATGTCTTGAGGCTAAGAAATTGTTGTTTATAGGTTGTGTTGGCTTTTTGCTTCGATTGTTGATATGGATAGAATTGTGAAGTTGAATATTGATGATATTGATGTTGTGAGAGAGTTCTCTGAAGTATTTGAGGATGATGTGCCAGGTTTACCGCCGGACAGAGATGTAGAGTTTGTGATTGATCTAGTCCCCGGAACGGTTCCTATTTCCAAGGCTCCGTACAGAATGCCCTTACAGAGATGAAAGAGTTGAAGACGCAGTTGCAGGATCTTTTGGATAAAGGTTTTATTCGGCCGAGTTCTTCGCCTTGGGGAGCTCCGGTTCTTTTCGTCAAGAAGAAAGATGGATCTTTGCGGCTTTGCATTGATTATAGAGAAATCAACAAAGTGACGATCAAGAATAAATATCCGTTACCGTGAATAGATGACCTTCTTGATCAATTGCAGGGGCTAAAGTGTTTTCGAAGATTGATTTGCGATCTGTCTATTATCAGTTGAAAGTTAGGGAGTCTGATATCCCTAAGACGGCGTTTCGGACCAGATACGGTCATTATGAATTTCTTGTGATGTCATTTGGTCTGACTAATGCTCCTTCAGTCTTCATGGATCTCGTGAACCGAGTGTTCAAGCCGTATTTGGATAGCTTTGTCATTGTTTTCATCGATGACATATTGATTTATTCCAAGACCAGAGAGCTTCATGCAGAGCACCTCAGAGTTGTTCTTCAATTGTTGAGAGAGAAGATGTTGTATGCTAAGTTGAAGAAATGTGAGTTCTGGTTGGAGCAAATTTATTTCTTAGGCCATGTTGTTTCGAAGGATGGTATAGCTGTTGATCCAGTGAAAATCGAGGCAATTCAGAAGTGCCCTATCCCTACCACTGTACCTGAGGTACGCAGTTTTCTTGGTTTGGCGGGTTATTATCGTCGTTTTATTTCAGATTTTTCCAAGATTGCCCTGCCGTTAACCATTCTGACGAGGAAGACTATGAAGTTTGAGTGGTCCAATGAATTCCAAAGTGGATTTCAAGAGTTGAAAGATGAGTTGACTACAGCTCCTGTAATTGCATTGCCCTGTGGTTCAGAGGACTTTGTTGTTTATACCGATGCGTGGAAGAAAGGTCTTGGTGCAGTGCTGATGCAACGTGGAAAGGTTATAGCCTATACTTCTCGTCAATGAAGGATTAAGAGAAAAATTATCCTACGCATGATCTGGAACTCTCAGATGTGGTTTTCGCCCTGAAAATCTAGAGACATTATTTATATGGCGAAAAGTGTGAAATTTTCACGGACCACAAGAGTTTAAGGTACTTGTTTTCTCAGAAATAACTCAATATGCACCAAAGAAGGTGGTTAGAGCTTGTCAAAGATTATGATGTGACTATTAGTTACCACCCAGGGAAGGCGAATGTTGTAGCGGATGCATTGAGCCGTAAGTCAAGTTCTTCTTTGAGTTCGATGATTCAGCAGCCGTTGTTGTTGGACTTGCAACGAGAGGAGGATAGCTTTGGTAGTCCCAGGTACCATTGCTCGCTTTTCAGCGTTGGTCATTCGGGTTACATTGACGGACAGAATCCGTAGAGAGCAGGTCAATGATTTACAGTTGACAGAAATGAGAGCCAGAGCAGAGGAGAGAGGTAATTCAGAGTTTGGGACGAATGGAGATGGTTTGATGGCATTCAGAGGCCGTATTTGCATTCCTATTGGTGATGATATTCGGCGAGAAGTCTTGACAGAGGCACATACCGCGCCATATTCGATACATCTAGGCAGCACCAAGATGTATCAGGATCTTCAGTAGACTCTATTGGTGGCCAGGTATGAAGAATGATATTGCCATGTTTATTTCTCAGTGCCTAACTTGTCAGCAGATGAAAATCGAATACCAGAGACCTGCTGGGACATTACTGTCATTGCCGATTCCTCAATGGAAATAGAAGCACATTTCAATGGATTTCGTGACTGGTCTTCCTAGAATGTAGAAAGGTTATAACTCTATTGGGTTATTGTCGATCGGTTGACCAAGTCAGCGCATTTTCTCCCAGTCAAGACGACGTATTCCATGAACCAGTATGCCGAAGAGTACATAGCAGAGATTGTCAGACTTCATGGTGTTCCTGTGTCGATTGTGTCTGATCGTGACCCTAGATTTACCTCAGAGTTTTGGAAGAGTTTGCACAGAGCCTTGGGTACATGGTTAGCATTCAGTACAGCATATCATCCCCAGAGCGACGGTTAATACGAGAGAGTTATTCAGATATTGTACGATATGCTCAGAGCTTGTATTATTGACTATCCAGGTAGGTGGGATTCCAAATTGCCTCTTGTTGAGTTCACGTACAATAACAGCTACCAAGCGACGATTGGCATGGCACCATATCAAGCACTTTATGGCCGAAAGTGTAGATCTCCCTTGTATTGGGACGAGATTGGCGAGATGTTGGGTCCAGAGTTGGTCCAACAGACAGCTGATGTTGTTGTTGTTATCCAAGAGATGATGAAGACAGCACAGTCGAGACAGAAGAGTTATGCAGATGTCAGACGAAGGCCGTTGCAGTTTGAGGTTGGTGACCATGTGTTCTTGAAGATTGCACCTCTTAAAGGTGTGATGCGGTTTGGCAAAAAGGGGAAGTTGAGTCCAAGATTTATTGGCTCATTTGAGATTTTGGACAGAGTCGGTGATCGAGCTTATAGGTTAGCCCTACCGCCAGATCTTGACATAGTTCATAATGTTTTTCATGTCTCCATGCTCAGGAAGTATATTGCGAATTCTTCCCATGTTCTTCGCCACGAGCCATTGGATTTGACGCCGAATTTGACGTACCAAGAGATTCCAGTCCAGATTCTGGATCGAAAAGTTAAAGTGTTGAGAAACAAAGAGATCGGTATTGTTAAAGTCCTTTGGAGGAATCATATGATTGAAGAAGCCACGTGGGAACCAGATGATGAGATGAAAGAGAAGTATCCTGAGTTGTTTGCGCAGTGACGTCAATTTCGAGGACGAAATTCCTTTAAGGAGGGGAGATTGTAATATCCAAGATTGGTGAATGGTACGGTGTTTAAGATTTTTTGTGTTTATTGACTCCTTGGTTAAGATTAAGTTTAGTTTTGATGTTAAGAGTTGTGAATTATGGTTTATAGCATTGTTGTTTATACTTGTTATGTGGTTTTATTGTAGCGTCGTTGTGGTTTAATTTATGGTAAATTGTAAGTTGAGCCAATTGGTATGAGGCCTATTGTAATAGTTAGATATGATATAGAGGTGCAACTTTCTTGTTGGGAGTGTTGCTAGATTATGAGGTGAAGCGACGTTGCGATTCGATTTTTAGATGCAAAGTTTATTTTTGGCTTCAGGTGGCAGTGCACCCGCGCTAGAGAAGCTACCGCCCCCGCGGTATTTGGACAGTAGGGTGACCGCACCCGCGGTCTAAGAGGAAGCGCCCCTGCGGTGTTTGGGCAGAGACCAGAGCGCACCCGCGGTCCATAAAAGAGCGCACCCGCGTTCGTCGCCTTCGGATTTTGGAAGTGGTACAGATTGCCTAGCGCACCCGCGGTGCAAGAGTTAGCGCATCCGCGGTGCGTGAACATTGTAAGCGTGTTTTTTCGGTTTTAAGTGAATAAATACAAGGGTTGGCTCACTTTTCTCTCATTTCTTTCCTCACTTCTCGAAATTTCATCTCAAGAGAGGCTAGGGTTCCTTCTATTCCTTCTTTGATTTCTTTGATTCAAGATTATTGTTGGATTATTGAAGTGAGATCAAGGTTCTTTTGGGTTCAAGGAGCTAAGGTAAGCTTTTGGTTTAGTTATTCTTTGGATTTTGGTGTTGGGGAGAAATTATGGGTTTGTTGATTGTGTTGATTTTATGGGTTTTATGGTATGGGTTTTTGATTATTATGTTAATGATGGTGCAATACATGGTTTATTGTTGTAGGATTTGTACCAAGAGATTAGAATCAAGCTTCTTGTTGGTTGTAAGTGGAATTTATTTCCTTGTGCTCACATGATAATATATGTATGGTGTTTCAATAGTTTAGCATGATATTCCCTTCCATTTGATTCATATTATGTATAAATACACTTTGTTGTATATTAGAGGCTTTTATATGTCTCAATTGTGAAAAAGGGAATACAAAAGAAAAGAGTATGCAAAGTGTTTGATTTAATGTCCAAAAGAGAGTTCAAATGATTTATTGGATTGATAGATACATAGTCAGAGATTGCATGCAATTAGTTCATCAACGACCATAGGCTTATATCCCAACAGAGTAATCGATTTATATCGATGGGATATAGGTACAGAGACAGAGATACTATTTAGATATCAATCCAACAGAGAAAAGAGAAATACCATCGTTATTGTTATGTTATATTATGTTATTCATGTTTCAAGAGTTAGATTGGTATTTAATGATTACAAAGCCATGTTTTACAGAGTATGATATGTATCCATTGTTATGTAAGAGTTCCACTTGCTGAGTTTTATACTCATTTCAGTTATTTCATGTGATGCAGATAAGAGTGATGAGCCAGGACGTTGATTGGAGTCGGGGTCATATGCATACCAAAGATAGAGGAAGAAGATATTTTGATAGTATTTTGACAATGATCAAAAATGATATTTTGTATTTTGTTGCAACACTTTATTGATCATGTATATACTTTTGACTGTGAATATTTTATGTCAAGAAATTTTAAATCCTTCCTCCCTTCAAGTAAAATTTTTAATTTCCGCTGTGTTATTTTATAAAATCGGTAAGAGGTGTTACAACCGCAATAGAAGAGAATCCTTGTATGAACATTCGGTAATAGCCAGCTAGTCCCAAGAAACTACGGATCTCGGTTACGCTCTTATGTTCGGGCCATTCTTTAATTGCCTCGAATTTGCTCAGATCAACTTCAACCCCATTTCTAGAAATGATGCGGCCTAAGAATGCCACTTTCTCGAGCCAAAACTCGCACTTGCTGAACTTGGAGAATAACTTTCGATCTTGCGATATTTGTAGCATCATTCTCAAGTGCTGACTATGCTCCTCTTGGTTCTTTGAGTAAATCTAAATGTCATCAATGAAGAATATGATGAATTGATCCAGATATGGCTGAAATATGTGATTCATGAGATCCATGAAGACTGCTGGCGCATTGGTCAACCCAAATGGCAGGACCATAAACTCGTAGTACCCATATCGATCCTAAAAGTCGTCTTATGAACATCAGACTCTTTCACTTTCAATTGGTGGTATCCCAAACGAAGATCTATCTTCAAGAAAATCGACGTTCCTTACAGTTGATCAAATAAGTCTTCGATTCTAGGTAATGGATACTTATTCTTCATGGTGACCATATTCAGCTCTTGGTAGTCAATGTACAGTCACATACTTCCATCTTTTTTCTTCACAAATAATACCAGTGCGCCCCATAGAGAACAACTAGGGCCAAAAAAACCTTTGTAGAGCCATTATTGAATTTGATCTCGAATAGAAACTGACCTCTTCCGAAAATATATCGAAGTTCCATTCAATTATAGCCAATCCATGAGTGTGATGTAATTCAGGCATTAAGAGTACGATAAGATCTGCCCGAACCACATCTTTTTGCAAACAAAGCTCTAGATTCTTCACAATGTTCGAAGTGACCATTTGATCACCGGAAGAATAGAAACTTTGAAGCCCAATCCCATATTCTCAGTTATTATATTTAGTCGCTTGACGAATGTCTCAGATATAAATGAATTTGTAGCTCCCGAATCCAGCAATGCGTATGTAGCTACACTTAGAACAAATATATGCATGCCGTTAAATCTATTCGTGTTGAAGCTTAAGGAATTTCTACCATTATTTCCCAATTTTTTTGAAAATTAAATGCTTGGACCCTAGTATTTCTCAAAAAATATGTATTTTAAACCTTTAAATTTTTGTAAATTTCTTTTCCATCCCTAAAAGTTTCGAATTTTGCCAATTAGCCCCCAAATTTTTTAAAAAATCGCATCTTAGCCCCATAAATTTCGAATTCCATCAAATTAGGCCTTAAACTTTCAGAATTTATTGTAACCCTTAGGATTCTGGAAATTGTGGAACATCCCCTAGTCTTTTAAAATTTGCAATTTAGTACCTGAATTTTCGAAAGTTCCATGTTCATCCTAGAATTTTCAATTTATCTCAATTTCAGTCCTTGGGCTTCTTAAAATTTAGATTTAGGCCTTGAAATCTCGGCCTTGAGCAGTTAACTCTCAAAATCTCGATTTTTTACATTTTAGCCCTTGTAATTTCAGTCCTTTAATTTTTAAGCTCTAAAATTCTTATCTTGATCCAATTTATTCCTTTACACCCTTAAATCTTATATTAATTGTCCACTTATGTAATTCTCAATGTCATCCTTAATCAAGTCCACTACCAAATTATCATGTTGTGGCCTCGAAGCCTGCTGAGCCTGCTACTCAAAGAAACGTGTCATGCCCTCTAGAACACTAGTAGCAGCATCCCCGAAAGGAGGTGGGGGTTCATTCCCTTGACGATCCTCATTAGTCTCAGCATGCCTATCGGTACTAGGTGCGCATCTAGGAGGCATTATATCTCAATGTTTTTCAAATTATAAACGTAACCAACATGCATCTAAATCTAAGTTTATAATCATACAAAATATACTAATCCCTTTTTGAGTAACTTTAATTATATTAATCATTTAACCTCAAAAAGCTTTTAAACATGTAACGTAAACGTATAAACCATGCAAACATTCAGGGATCATCATAAAAATCATGTAAAGCAATTAAACTTACAGACTTGAGGCTTGACGACTGAACTTTATTGAACTGGCGGTGGCACAACCCTTTGCAGGAACATGGCTCTGATACCAACTGAAACGTCCACTACTCATTTTTTTAAAAATTTACTATAAATTTTTTATTTCTTTCAAATTCTTTCAGCCAAAACACTGAGCATTTAAAATATGAATATTTTGCACCATTTAAAAATAAACCAACCAACTATTATTTGAAAATCCAAAAGAAAGTAATTCGAAGCATAAAGTCATAAAACGTCAACCAACATAACCTAAGATTATTTCAAAAATAAACTTAACTCTAACATCCTCTCAAAACCTCTCAAAATCATCATAATCATAAAATATTTAATAAATCATAAATCATAAACATATTTTATTTGCGAAAAACTAGCGATGATCCTCAGGTTGTGTGCACCTTCAGTCCAGCAAGATCAACTATCAAGACATCAATTAACATCAATATCATGATCACCTACATCGATCACACCTAGTGAGTCTATTGACTCAGCAAACCTTAATCATCATAACAAATAATACATATACATTCACAAGCAACAGTGAAATAGCTTTTCATTAAACATAGACTTTAATATTTTCCTTTCAACATCATATCATATTTCCTTTCAATATATACATATATGTTTCTCTTTTAATTGAATTCAGATCCTCAATTGTGACTTTCCTTTTAGTTGAAGGTCGATGGATCCATCTACGTATTACCACGGTACCGGGCGACGGGTACATCAGCGACCCTCTCACCCGTCAACTAAAATTTGGCCTTACATATAATCGTATTAGTCACAATCATTTCACATACTTCAACTTTTCGTATTTCCATCACTATAAAATTTCATGCATATATAAATCATTTTTTTTATTTAAACTAAGCATGCAACATGTCTTTTAGCATTAACATTTTATCATAAAATTCCATAGACATTTAAAATAAACATTTTAACATTTATTACAGAATTTAGGGCACTGCCAGGACGGTTAACAATTTTTGGTGTAAAATGACCGTTTTACCCCTAGACTTATAATTTTCCATAATTATCTCTAGACCTTGTAACGACGTCCAAAATCATTCCAAACTTAAAATATTACCTTAAAACACTCCCTTGAATATTTCTTAGTCATAAAATTTATTTTTCGATAATTTCCTTGGTTCGTTTTTAAACTTAGGCGTACATCCCGATTTTGACTTGTATTAACTCGAAACATAACCAAAACTTACCAAACTTGGACCATAGTTTAATAGCACCTAAATAAACCATATGCAACCCAATTCAATCCAACTAAGACCCTCAAACCAGCCTAGATCACCTACTGAATTTTCTGCACTTGTTACTTTGAACCCTAGCTTGTTCGACCCTTGGTTTCCTTAGTTCCTAGCCCTTGGAAGAAACCCACCAGACCTTATCTGACCCTCTTAGGACCATGATCAAGCCCTTATAAACCTAATGTACCGACCCTACCAAGCCAAGCAGCCGCAGCCACCAACTCGCGACCCCCAAGCCCTACGCGACCCACGCCTCACGTCTCCACCCTAGGCCTCGTTCTAGCCTCCCCTTGAACCATCTTAGGCCATGACTCAACTCCTTTTGGACCCATGATCACGTCCCTATAGCCTCACACGGCCTATACATTCCTATACTCCAAAACCGAAACCCTAGTTACATGAAACCCAAATTTCGTTCCGCATGCTTCTCCATATTTTCCAGCCTTTACACATGCCTTTAAGGGTCCTTAAACATGTTAAAAAACATCCCTATAAGTACCCCTACCATGGCAGCCCCTTTGTGCAATTAGGAAGAGTTTTAAAAAAAGAAAACTCTAGTTTTATGCACGTATGGCCTTAAAAACGAAAATAAAACTTGTGCATCATATTCCTCATTTAAACATAATCAAATATACATAATGAAACTTCTACTGTTTAAAATGCTACTATTTTTTTTTGACAAGATCATTTTCGAAACCCTTAAATTGTTGCATGCATGCCATAATGTTGAAATACACTTTTTAAAATAATCATAATCATACAACTGATAAAATACTGCAGTTTAAAAATTATCGCCAACTCGTCCATCCTAGATGTAGAAAAAATAAAACAAGTAAAAATCCTGGTAAACATCAACATGTCAAAACAAAGCGTATAAGAATGATGATGTCTACTCCAAAGTCAAAAACATGATGTGCGAAAAATAATAAGGTCCTCGGGTTTGCGTGCGCTTATCCAACTCTGCCTACTCAGACTTCGACACCTCCACCCTCCTCATCAAAAAACTCACCTGCATCATTCACTCCTAGAGAGTCTAAAGACTCAATATATCTGTAATGTTAATAGAAAATACATATACATAACATGCAATGATGAAAAGTACAATATTAAAAATACATATCATGAACTTGAAAAGAAACGTGAATCTAAACATTTCATATCATGGCATTGCATCAAAAACATCTCATCATATCATCATATACTTATACATTTACTTCAATTGAATTCAGTTCATTAGTTATGAATTTCGTATTAGCTCTATCGTATCAGCTCTATTCGATGGATCCATCTACATATAACTATGGTACCCGACGACGAGGACATCATCGACAGTATTACCCATCCACTGAGTATAGCTCATCGTACACATATATCATCAGTCACAACCAATTCTCATACTTCAAAAACATCGACATTTTCATCACTTATCAAAATCATGCATATACGTAATTTCTCCTTAAAATAAAGCATGAAAATATTTTTCATAATTCATATAAATAAATATACATGGTACATAAACATTTAAAACCATGCAAAATCGGGTTTAGACCGCTGCCAGGACTAAAAACTTGACCCGGGTGCGAAATGATCATTTTGCCCCTGGAAACCCAAAATGGTCGTTTTACCCCTAGACCTCTAAATTTCAACCTGAAGCTTACCAAACTCCTTAAAACACCCCCAAAACATATTTATAAGTTCTTAGACGTAAACTCGAACCCGTTTCAAAACTTTTTAACCAAATTTAACCAAATTTCTCCCTACTTTTTACAAGCCTGGGTCCCGGTTTTAATCCGAATCAATCCGAAATTTAACCGAATTTCTCCCAACTTTTTACCACACCTCATGCACATCCTACCAGCCCTTAAACCACCTAGACCAGTACACTAAGCCCCTCGAACATCCCCTGCAAGCTACTGGATTTTTCGGCCATTGTAAATCCACAACCCTAGTCGCGCCCAACGCAAGATTTATCAAACCTAGACCTAACCCTCGAGGACCAGCCTTGGTCCAGCCCTTCTTAGCCCACTGTAGGACCCTTCCGGACCGAACTAAGCACAACTCTCAGCCCCATGCATGCTCACTCTTCAAATCAACAAGAAAGCTCTCAACCTAGCCACCTTCGACTCAAATCGGCCCCTAGCTTATAAAGCTCCCTTCCACCCAAGACCAGCCTTGTATGGACTCTCCTAGGCCTTGTTTGGACCCTCCTTGACCATACCATGGCCTGGTTTAGCCCTCCATCGGTCGAGCCTACCAAACCCTTTCACAAAGCCAACATATAACCTTAGCCGCCTATGGGAAAACATTCGGCCATCCTACAACCCGTGCACAACCCGAGACTCCGGAAACATGACACCTTAGTTTGCAGCATACACCCCCTTTAAAAACCTAGAACCGGCAGGCCTTGGATAAGAATCATAAAACATGAGTTGCACACAAAATATACGCATGTATGTGTCAAAACCTTTGCAAAAATGATGCTATGATATGGACTAACAAAATTTCATGCAAAACATAAAAAACAGCATATAAACACGATGTAGATGATGAGAAAGGATAGATATGGTGTGCCTTGATGATTATATGCTTGAAACTCGAAGAACAACTGCGCGGGATGCGAACCCGAGAGGCGGGGAGGAAGTTTTCTTTGAAAACTGAAGGGGCCAAACCTTGCTGATGCACAAACCCTATGATTTTGTGCTGCTCAACATAGGGAGGAGGCGCATGCACTAGAGTTAGGGTTAGGGTTTGATGGTGTTAAGTTTAAATAGAAACTCATGCTTAAATGTGCCTAATACAAATTTAAATGAGGTTAAAAGGGCTTTGAGCTCATTAAGCATAAAATAAACCCATCAAGCTCAAACACACTCTCAAAAAATATATCGTTTTGGTACGTTTTTGAAAATATCGCCCGAACCCTCAAAAGTGATCTGAATCATTAAAACTTGCGTACAGGTCAAAAATATAACCCGACAAGTAAAAGTACCCAACCAATTTCCATTCTCAAAAATCATAATTAAAAACACCTTATATTAAATAATTAAAAATATTACTTAATAAAAATATTTTCCTGATCATCCCTGGTGTTCGTTACTCGTTCGAGCATGAAATCCAACTTAAAACCCAAATGCATGAAATGAATATTATTGAAATCCACTTAATAAAATGGTTCCATTATATTAAATAATCATCTTTATATTATATTATATATTATTATCTTATAAGTATATAATATATACCAAAACTTATAAATGTTGTCAAGTATTTATTGTGCTATATATATTTGTAAACACTAAATCAAGGTTCTCACTTTAAATGATTGGTAAAACCAAACAAACATTTAAATGGTACCAAGAAATTAATATTATGATATATTTATATATAATAAATCAAAGTATTCACTTTAAATTGTTGGTAATACCAAACTAACGTTTAAATGGTACCAAGAAATTAATATTATCATATATTCATATATAATAAATCAAGGCATCCACTTTAAATGGTTGGTAATACCAAACTAACATTTAAATGGTTCCAAGAAATTAATATTATAATATATTTATATATAATAAATCAAGGCATCCACTTTAAATGGTTGATGATACCAAACTAACATTTAAATGGTTCCAAGAATTTAGTGGAACATATATCAACAATAAATCAAAACTCTCACTTATAAGTAGAATATAATAATACTTAAAGAAATAAATATAACATAAACAATAAATAATAATTAAATAATTTAAAACATAGATTATTACCTTTTAATAACCTTATTATTATACCAAGAGCTTCACTATTTCATCTCAACCTTGGGAAGTTAGCTACTCATTATAATTTGAATATGAAAGTAACATGCTAATTATATTTAAATGAAGAAAAAAAAGAGAGAAATATTATGAACTCAAAGATTTGTTCATAGAATGAGGGATATCTCAATTCATTACAATGCACCCTTATTTATAGCAAAATTTTGGGGAGACAACCACAAATAAAATATTATTTTTTACACATTAATTCTTCATTGGTGTTCCAAGAAATTATATTTAATTCACATCACTTTTGAAAATCTTCCTGTCCGAATTTTCTTTTCCACATAAAATAAAACATGTAGATATCTGAGTTATTTGAATTGTGGTATTTTCTTTTATTATTAGACCAAGTAATTTGAGAGATATGATCAAAATGCTATAGCATTGTAAAACTATCACTCTTTTGGTAACTTTATTTGTTGCTTAATTTGATCCCAATTTTCAGAAGATTTTTATCTCATGCTTGTCATCAATATTATAGATATTATCATCAATTTTCTACAGGTCCAAGAATCATCTTAATCCCATTTGCAAAGCCAAGTTTATTCTTGTTTTATCGAACCTGTAAAAATAGTAAAAACTTATATCTACACAACAAATTATTTTTTATACAATTTATTATAAAACATTTAATAAAACAAAAACTATAAATTTATATTATAAAACATTATTAATGTACAATTTTTATGTTTATCAAAAGATCAGTCATCAAGCCTAGATCTGTAAGTTTACATGCTTTTTATGATTTAATATGATGTTACCTGCACGATGACATGAATGATATGTTTACGTTACATGTTTAATAGTTTTTTGAGTATATATGCTTTGCATGCTTAAATTTCTAAATGAATAAGGACATGTCATACGATTAGCAAACTTAGATTTAAAAAATGCATGTTGGTTAGGTTAGAATTAGGAAACATTAAGATAAAATACCTCCTAGACGTGCCCCGATTATTGAGAATCAAGAAGAGAACAGTGTGAACCATCAAAGTAATATTAATGCACCCCCGCCTCCAGGGGATGCCGGTACTCATGCCTTAGAGGGGATGTCTAGTTTCTTTGAGCAACAGTTACATCAGCAGTTACAGTAATCACCTAGGTCACAGCTTGACATATATGATCAATTCCACAGGTTATGGCCGAAGGAATTTTTTGGCACCACCGATCCTTTTGCTGTTGAGGCTTGGATTCGTGCACTCGAGGTACACTTCCGTTATCTGAACATGGGGGATGCTGACCGTGTGAGGTATACATATTACCTGTTTAGAGATGCTGCTTCTTTATGGTGGTAAGGAGCGGAGCATGGTATTGATATTTTTACTCTTACTTGGGCTAGTTTCAATGAGATATTTTATGAAAAAATTTTACTGCTGATGTTAGAGGGCAGCTGAAGAGGGAGTTTATGAGCCTCCTTCAAGGAGACTTCACTGTTGCTGAGTTTGTGAAGAAATTTGATAGGGGTTGTCACCTTGTACCCCTTATTTCGAGGGATCCTGCAGAGAAGCTTAGACACTTCATGGAAGGTGTACGACCCACCATACGAAATAATATTATGATAATTCGCACTTTGGATTTTGCCACTGCTACTACTTAAGCATTCCAGTCTGAGCACTCCTTAAAGGACATTGAGTTTGAGATGCAGCGCAAGATGCAACAAAACCAAAATAAAAATCAGCCAAACAAGAAACCATATAATGGTCCTCCTAGACCTAAAGGGCCACAAAGGCCCCAAGGTCAATTCAAGAAGCAAGGACAGCAAAGGCCACAAAATCCTGGAGCACCAAAGCCTGCTGAAAGGCAACCATGCAAAGAGTGAAATCGCTTACATCTTGGCAAATGTTAATGGGGGACATTCAAGTGTTTCTGTTGCAAGGGGAATGGGCACAAGGCTGCTGATTGCCCGAAGAGGAAAGCGCCTACTGTGGGACGAGCTTATGTTATGAATGCTGAAGAAGCTGAGGAGGAGGCAGACACTACACTTATCGCGGGTAACCTAGTCATTTAAAATTTTTATACTACTTTTATTGCATGAAATGTTAAATTGGTTATTAGAATTGAAGTGGGATCAAGTTTAACTTAGTGGAAATTAGACTGCATGTTCTACCTTAGTTGGATTTAAGTTATGATTTGAGAAACCCAAGAAATTAATATGGAATTTTGTGCCTTATTTTATGTGAAGGATGATTTAATTCCAAATAAAAAGTTTTAGGGCCAAAATTAAAAGAAAATAATAATTAAGGATTGCTAAGGCTTTCGAAATGTATTAAGGGGTCTAGGTGCAATTTCTGAAAAATGTAAGGGCATTAATGCAATTAACCAAAAGTTAAGGGACCTATATGAAATTTTCGAATTCTTAAGGGTCAATAATGTAATTTTCGAAATTTAAGGAACCAAATAAAAAATCTCGAAAAATATAAGGATCAAATTTCAAATATTCCAAAATTTTGGGACTAAAATGCAAATTTCAAAAAATTTAAGGGCTAAAAGGCAATTTTTTCAAGAAATGCTAAAGTTCAACATGCAATCTTCACCTAACTTTGGCAGAATAATAATAGAAATTTCCTTGAACTTCAACATGAAAAGATTTAAAAGACATTTTTGCCATAGGGAGGAATATCATTCTAGATGTAGCAACCTATGCATGTTATATTCGAGAGCTACACATTCTTTTATATCTGAAACCTTCATCAAAAGACTGAACATTACTCCTCAAGATATGGGTTTGCGTTTCAAATTTTCTATTCTTCCGGTGATCAAATGCTCATGTCTAAAATCGTCAAGAATCTGGAGCTTCGTTTATTCAAAGATGTGGTTCAGGCAGATCTTATTGTGCTTACTACGCCCGAATTTGATATTATACTCGTTATGGATTGGTTATCAGCAAATGGAGCTTCTATTGATTTTCGTCAGAGATTAGTGTCTATTCGACCACCTAGTGGTAAATCTTTTATCTTTGAGGCGGAGAGAAACAAACAAATGCCGCACATTATCTCGTGTCTATGTGCGAGGAAACTTATTACACGTGGATGCCAAGCTTTTCTAGCATGTGTCACTACAACACATACTCCTATAAGTCAGAAATTAGAAGATGTTGATATTGTTAAATATTTTCCTAGCGTCTTTACCGAGGACGTTTCTGGCATTCCTCCCGATCGTGAATTAGAATTTTCTATTGAACTAATTCCGGGCACAGTACCTATATCCAAAGCACCTTATCTTCTAGCACCTGCTAAAAATGAAAGAATGAAAAGAACAAATCTAAGAATTTCTAGAAAAGGGTTTTATTCGCCATAGTTATTCTCCATGGGGCGCACCAGTATTATTTGTGAAGAAGAAAGATTGTAGTAATCGTCTATGCATTGTTTATCGAGAGTTTAATAAAGTCACTATCAAGAATAAGTATCCACTGCCAAGAATTGAAGTTCTATTTGATCAATTACAAGGAGCATCAATATTTTCTAAGATTGATCTACGTTCTAGGAACCATAAGTTGAAAGTGAAAGAGTACGATGTTCACAAAACAACATTTCTTACTAGATATGGGCACTTTGAGTTTATGGTCATGCCATTTGGGCTGACTAATGCGCCAACGATCTTCATCGATCTCATGAATCACATATTTCAGCTGTATTTAGATCAATTCATCATAGTCTTCATTGATGATATTTTGATCTATTCTAAGAGCAAGGAGGAGCATAGTCGTCATTTGAGGACAACACTGCAAGTTCTGCAAGATAGGAAGTTATATGCAAAATTCAGCAAGTGAGAGTTTTGGCTTGATATAGTGGCATTCTTAGGCCACATCATTTCTTTTGATGGCGTTGAAGTCGATCCAAGTAAAGTTGAGGTAGTGAAAGAGTAAGAAGAATGAAAAGTTTATTTGGGGATCCGAGTGTCAAGACAGTTTTGACAAGTTGAAGCAAGCCTTGATATCAGCTCCAGTGGTATCTATGCCATCGAGGCAAGCAGAGTATGTTCTCTATACCGACGCTTCTAAACTTGGTTTGGGCGCTGTTCTGATGCAAAATGACCTAGTTATAGCCTATGCATCAAGACAGTTGAAAATTCACGAGACAAACTACCCTACTCATGATTTTGAGCTTGCAGCATTAGTTTTTGCATTGAAGATTTGGAGACACTACTTACATGGGGAGAAGAGAAAAATATTCACCGATCATAAAAGTTTGAAATACTTCTTCACCCAAAAAGAACTGAACATGAGACAGCGTAGATGACTTGAGTTAGTAAAGGACTACGACTGTGAGATTAGCTATCATCCGAGAAAAGCTAATGTTGTGGCAGACTGCATTGAGTCGAAAAGCAGCAGTTATCACTCAATTATCACTCCAAAGACCATTGCAGTCCGAGATACAGCGGTTTGAGCTTACAGTGTATGCTAGGGGCGAGGCCTCTAATCTTGCCACATTATCAGTACAGTCGACCTTGACAGATATAATTCGTGATGGGCAGCCTACCGATGAGCAATTGCAAAAATGGAGAGCTAGAGATGAAGCCAAGGGCCGGAAATGTATATTGAGGTGGATGGTATAGTTCGTTATCGAGATCGTTTATGGGTTCCTAGTGACGATTCTTTGAGAGATCTTATTATGAAGGAAGCTCATGCCACACCTTATTCCATTCATCCGAGAAGCACAAAGATGTATAAAGATTTGCAGTTGTTATATTGGTGGCCAGACATAAAGAGAGACATTTTGAGATTTGTATCCGAGAGTTTGACTTGTCAGCAAGTTAAAGTAGAGCATCAAAGACCAGCGCGGAAACTTAAGTCACTTCCTATTCCCGAGTGGAAATGGCAAAATATTACTATAGACTTTGTTGTGGGATTGCCGAAGACTATTAAGGGATTCAATGCAATATGGGTGATAGTGGATCGTCTTAGGAAATCAACGCATTTTCTACCTATTAAAACGACCTTCACCATGATTCAGTATGCCAAGTTATATATTCGAGAGATAGTTCGTCTGCATGGGATTCCTGTATCTATTGTTTCTGACAGAGATCCAAGATTCACGTCATCTTTTTGGAAGAGTCTGCATGCAGCGATGGGGATCAAGTTATTATTCAGTCCGAAAGAGTTATTCAAATTTGGAAGATCTATTGTGAGCATGTGTTATTGATTTCCAAGGCCATTGGGAACCAAAATTACCTTTAGTGGAGTTCACATACAATAATAGCTATCGATCATCAATTGGGATGGCTCCTTCTTAAGCACTTTATTGAAGGAAATGTAGAACTCATATTCATTGGGACGAGGTTGGTGAAAGAACAGAGATTGGTCCGGATGTGATTGAAGAGACTGCCGAGCTTGTAGTCAAAATTCATGAGAGAATGAAGACTGCACAAATCCGTCAAAAGAGTTATGCGGAGAAGAGACGAAGAGATTTAGAGTTTGTAGTGGGAGACCGTGTATTTGTGAAATTAGCACCTATGAAAGGTGTTATGCGTTTTGGCAAGAAAGACAAGATTAGTTCAAGATTTATTGGTCTGTTTGAGATTTTAGAGAGGATTGGGACACTAGCTTATAGAGTGGCATTGCCACCGATGTTTTCTGGGGTTCACAATGTGTTCCACATTTCGATGTTGCGAAAGTACATGTCGAATCCGTAACATGTGCTAAATTATGAACATCTAAAATTGACTCCAAATATGACATATGAAGAAATACCTGTCCAAATCTTGACAAGGAAAGAAAGAAGATTGAGAAACAAGGTCATTCCAATGGTCAAGGTCAAGTGGCTGAATCACTCGGAAGAAGAAATTACTTGGGAAACCGAGAGTGACTTGAGGAGTCGCTATCTAGAGCTATTCGGTAAGTTCTAATTTCGAGGATGAAAATTTATTTTAGGGGGGGAGAGGAATTGTAAGGTCCAAAGATTAAGACGACGTAATTCAACTGCATGCAAATCTAGAAAATATGAAAAATGGCTAAATAATTGATTTTAATTGCTTAATTGATTATGTGACATGCATGATTATATGTTAAATAGGATTGTATTGTCATTATGCATAAAAATTTATTTTAAGGATTATTCGAGTTGCTATCGAGGAACGGAGATCGATGGCTGAAAAACGTAAAATGTTTTTATTAAATAATTGTTTTTAATTATTTAAAAAATGATTGATGCTTTTTCATATTTTTGAAAATAAGGGGTTTTGAGGTGATTTTATACGTCGGGACGTAAATTTTATTGGTGTTGGTTTTTCAACAAAAATTCGAACGTTTTGGTAACCCGGCTAATAAATTCACAAACTTATTTAAACAAAATAATTTTGATAATTTAAATAAATACTAATGGGCCTAATTAAACCCCTTAATAGGCCTAAGCCTTGTTAGTTTATTAATTATGAATTTAAAGTACAAAACTCACCCCAAATCCTACATAATACACGCCCCACTCTCCTTTTCAAATCAAATTTTCTCCCAAACCCTCCCCAAGCAATTCACGACACACACTCACAATATTTGGTAGAGAAAAGTCGAAGCTTTTAAAGGGAACACAAGCTTAGTCCCTTCTCGTCGTCGTTCTTCGTCGTCAACTTATAATCATGCGTTTAAAATGCGAAGGCATACCATACATCTCTTTTTCTCGTCTATCACATCGTAATATTGATTTAAAAACCTTTGTATGAAAATTATGAAGTCCTTATTATTATTTTTGCAATATTGCATGTACATGTGTAAACTTATGAATTTTTTATCCATCATGTCATATACGTGTAATGGGGCTGCCATTATATTATGTTATGATCAAGTGTTGTTTTTACAGGATTTGAAGGGTCATAGGATTGCACAAACACGCTGCAACTCGAACAAACAAAAACTGGAATCGAATTTCTGTCATGGGGTATTAGGTGATCGATTTTGGTCTTGGGCGCTTGGCTGGGTCACCGCTTGGGGCCAAGGCTCGGCCAGGGTCTGTATGAGTCTAGAGTTGAGCCCTAGCCACTCTAGGGTTTGAGTTGTGAGGGTTGGGAGGAGTCCTAGCATGCTAGGAATCCTACCCGAGAAGGGAAACTACTGCGCGCCTTGGTGCAGCAGCGCGCAGGGGTTGCACGGCTCAGCCAGGGATCTCGGGCTGGTCTAGAGTGATGAACTAGGGTCCTAGGAGAGTGTACTAGAGGTTGGCTCAGGGGCTGGGTCGTCGGCTGGGTCCTAGGCGTGTCAAACAAAAGTCCATGTCGCATGGGAGTTTCGGCCGAGAATTTTCAGCTGGGGTTGTGGCTCACGGTTGGGGCTAGGTTCAGGTTCATGGGGTCAGGACGGTCTTATAGGGTCCATAGAAGGGTTAGGAAGGGGCTGGCTTGGGGTGGATCGGGCTTGGCTCGATGGAATCACAAGATGGCTCAAGGGTGATCAAGCATGTTCGAACTAGGGTTTTCTTTGCTAAATAAAATTGAAACATGGCTCACGGGGGTCGAGTCGTAGTTCACAATGGCCAAATAATTATTAAAAGTTTAAGTTTTAAGTTTATAAGTTTTATATTAAAGTTTATGATTTTTAGGGATTAAAACACCGTAAAAAACGAACAAATAAAGATAAATTAAAAAGTCTAATATTTAAGATAAATAACATTATGGAAAAATTAATTTAAGCTTAAATAATTATTTAGTACATGTTAGAGTCAATGAAATTAAGAAAAAGTCAAAACCGATAAATTTTATGTATAGGGGTAAAACAGTAATTTTACACCCAAAGATTAGTAAACGTCATGGCAGTGCTTTGAATGTTGTTTTATATGCTATTATGATTATTTTAAAGATTTAAGGATTTTTATATGCTAAAATGTTTACTTTAAAGGTTTATGGAATTTTATGATTCAATGATGGAATTTATGATGAAACGATAAGTTTAAGAGGCCATGTTGCATGCTTTTTTTTAAAAGGAAAATTGATATTAAATGCATGATTGTTATAAAGTGATGAAAATGTAAAACGTTGAAAGAAGTGAAGTAATTGTAACTATTGAGGATATGAGGATAAGAATGAGGATATCGTGAGGGAAAATGCCCCAGAGAGAGCCCATTTGTAGGAGAAGGACCAGAGTGAGCCCGACGATCGTATTTTCATTCGATGAGGACAACCAAGCCTCAGTTGATGAGAGAGTGTCGCTGATGTCCCCGCCGCCCAGTACTGTGGTTACATGTTGATGAATTCATAGACTTTATGAGGATGAGGAAAGTCACAATAACGATCTAAATTCAATAAAAAATGAAAAATGTTTATGATCATGATAAAAGGATATATGTTATGAGATGAGGAAAATGAAAAGGTTGAGTTTTTGTTATGCATGTCATGAAAATGTTATTTTTACGTAAAAAATATCTTTCACTGTTGAATGTGATTTTATACGTATTACTTGTTATTAAGATTATGGTGTGTTGAGTCTTTAGACTCACTAGGTGTGATGGACGCAGATGATTATGATGTTCATAAATCATGAAGTCCTTATTATTATTTTTGCAATATTGCATGTACATGTGTAAACGTATGAATTTTTTTATCCAAAATCATGTCCTATACGTGTTAAGGGGCTGCCATGATATTAGGTTATGATCAAGTGTTGTTTTTACAGGATTTTAAGGTTCATAGGATTGCACAAACACACTGCAAATCCAACAAACAAAAACTGGAATCGAATTTCTGTAATGGGGTATTAGGTGATCGGTTTTGGTCTTGGGCGCTTGGCTAGGTCAAGGCTTGGGGCCAAGGCTCGGCCAGGGTCTGTATGAGTCCAGATTTGAGCCCTAGCCACGCTAGGGTTCGAGTTGTGAGGGCTGGGAGGAGTCCTAGCAACCACCTGAGAAGGGAAATTGCTGCGCGCCTTGGTGCAACAGCGCGCAGGGGTTGCACGGTTCAACCATGGGTCTCGGGCTGGTCTAGAGTGATGCACTAGGGTCCTAGGAGGGTGTAATAGAGGTTGGCTCGGGGGCTGGGTCGTCGGCTGGGTCCTAGGCGTGTCAAACAAAAGTCCATGTCACATGGGAGTTTCAGTCAAGAGTTTGCAGCTAGGGTTGTGGCTCACGGTTGGGGCTAGGGTCAGGTTCATGGGGTCAGGACGGTCCAGTAGGGTCCATAGAAGGGGTAGGAAGGGGCTGGCTTGAGGTGGATCGGGCTTGCTCGGTGGAATCACAAGATGGCTCAAGGGTGATCAAGCATGTTCGAACTAGGGTTTTCGTTGCTAAATAAAATTGAACATGGCTCGCAGGGGTTGAGTCGTGATTCACAAGGGCCAAATAATTATTAAAAGTTTAAGTTTTAAGTTTAGGAATTTTATATTAAAGTTTGGGATTTTTAGGGATTAAAACACCGTAAAAAACGAACAAATAAAGATAAATTAAAAAGTAGAATATTTAAGATAAATAAAAATATGGAAAAATTAATTTAAGCTTAAATAATTATTTGGTGCATGTTTGAGTCAATGAAATTAAGAAAAAGTCAAAACCGAGAAATTTTATGTATAGGGGTAAAACAATAATTTTACACGCAAAGATTAGTAAACTTCATGGCAGTGGTTTGAATGTTGTTTTATATGCTATTATGATTATTTTAAATATTTAAGGATTTTTATACGCTAAAATGTTTAGTTTAAAGGTTTATGGAATTTTATGATTCAATGATGGAATTTATGATGAAACGATAAAGTTAAGAGGGCATGTTGCATGCTTGTTTTTAAAAGGTAAAATGATATTAAATGCATGATTTTTTATAAAGTGATGAAAATGTAAAACATTGAAGGAAGTGAAGTAATTGTGACTATTAAGAATATGAGGATTAGAATGAGGATATCGTGAGGAGAAATGCCTTAGAGGGAGCCCATTTGTGGGAGAAGGCCCAGAGAGAGCCCGAAGATCGTATTTCCATTCGATGAGGACGGCCAAGGCTCAGTTGATGAGAGAGTGTCGCTGATCTCCCTGCCGTCCAGTACTGTGGTTACATGTAGATGGATTCATCGACTTTATGAGGATGAAGAAAGTCACAATTAACGATCTAAATTCAATAAAAAAAATAAAAAAGTTTATGATCATGATAAAAGGATATATGTTATGAAATGAGGAAAATGAAATGGTTGAGGTTTATGTTATGCATGTCATGAAAATGTTATTTTTACGTAAAAAAAATCTTTCACTGTTGCATGTGATTTTATACGTATTACTTGTTATCAAGATTATGGTGTGTTGAATCTTTAGACTCACTAGGTGTGATGGATGCATATGATTATGATGTTAATAAATCATGAAGTCCTTATTATTATTTTTTCAATATTCCATGTACATGTGTAAACTTATGAATTTTTTATCCAAAATTATGTCCTATACGTGTTAAGGGGCTGCCATGTTATTAGTTTATAATCAAGTGTTGTTTTTATAGGATTTTAAGGGTCATAGGATTTCACAAACACGCTGCAACTCGAACAAACAAAAACTGGAATCGAATTTCTGCCATGGGGTATTAGTGATCGATTTTGGTCTTGGGCTCTTGGCTGGGTCACGGCTTGGGGCCAAGGCTCGGCCAGTGTCTGTATGAGTCTAGAGTTGAACCCTAGCCACTCTAGGGTTCGAGTTGTGAGGGTTGGGAGGAGTCCTAGCATGCTAGGAATCCCACCCGAGAAGGGAAACTGCTGCGCGCCTTGGTGCAGCAGCGCGCAGGGGTTGCACGGCTCAGCCAGGGATCTCGGGCTGATCTAGAGTGATGAACTAGGGTCCTAGGAGAGTCTACTAGAGGTTGGCTTAGGGGCTGGGTCGTCGGTTGGGTCCTAGGCGTGTCAAACAAAAGCCCATGTCGCATGGGAGTTTCGGTCGAGAATTTTCAGCTGGGGTTGTGGCTCACGGTTGGGGCTAGGGACAGGTTCATGGGGTCAGGACTGTCCAGTAGGGTCCATAGATGGGTTAGGAAGGGGCTGGCTTGGGGTGATCGGGCTTGGCTCGATGGAATCACAAGAAGGCTCAAGGGTGATCAAGCATGTTCGAACTAGGGTTATCTTTGCTAAATAAAATTGAAACATGGCTCACGGGGGTCGAGTCGTGGTTCACGAGGGCCAAATAATTATTAAAAGTTTATATTTTAAGTTGAGGAATTTTATATTAAAGTTTGGGATTGTTAGGGATTAAAACACCGTAAAAAAACGAACAAATAAAGATAAATTAAAAAGTCTAATATTTAAGATAAATAACATTATGGAAAAATTAATTTAAGCTTAAATAATTATTTGGTACATGTTAGAGTCAATAAAATTAAGAAAAAAAATCAAAACCTAGAAATTTTATGTATAGGGGTAAAACAGTAATTTTACACCCAAAGATTAGTAAACGTCATGTCAGTGCTTTGAATGCTGTTTTATATGCTATTATGATTATTATAAAGATTTAAGGATTTTTATATGCTATAATGTTTAGTTTAAAGGTTTATTGAATTTTATGATTCAATGATGGAATTTATAATGAAACGATAAAGTTAAAGGGCGTGTTGCATGCTTGTTTTTAAAAATAAAAAGGATATTAAAATGCATGATTTATATAAAGTGATGAAAGTGTAAAACGTTGAAGGAAGTGAAGTAATTGTGACTATTGAGGATATGAGGATAAGAATGAGGATATTGTGAGGGCAAATGCCCAGAGGGAGCCTATTTGTGGGAGAATGCCCAGATGGAGCCCGACGATCAGTATTTTCATTCGATGAGGACGGCCAAGGCTCAGTTGACGAGAGAGTGTCGCTGATGTTCCCGCCTCCCAGTACTGTGGTTACATGTAGATGGATTCATTGACTTTATGAGGATGAGGAAAGTCACAATTAACAATCTAAATTCAATAAAACAGGAAAAATGTTTATGATCATGATAAAATGATATATGCTATGAAATGAGGAAAAGGAAAAGGTTGAGGTTTATGTTATGCATGTCATGAAAATGTTATTTTTACGTAAAAAATATCTTTCACTGTTGCATGTGATTTTATACATATTACTTGTTATCAAGATTATGGTGTGTTGAGTCTTTAGACTCACTAGATGTGATGGATGCAGATGATTATGATGTTAATGTTACTGGAAGTCTTGATGGTTGACCTTGCTGGACTGTCGGTGCACATAATCCGAGGACCAGCGCTTCTACTTTTCCTCACTCATGATTTATGTTTATGATTATGTTAAAAAATTTTAAGACCTTTTTTTTATACTTTGAGGGATTTTGAGAGGTTTTAGTATAAACTAGACTTTTCAAATTTATTGCTTTTTAGGTTTGATATATGTTTGACGATTTGACGATTTGAGTTATTTCCTTCATTTTTCAAATATTAGTTAGTTGTTTATTTTAAAAATGACACATTATATAATTGGTAAGGGTTCGGCAGAAATCATGAGAGGTTTTTTTTAAAAAAAATTCAAGTACATTTTAAGTAAAAGAAATATAAGACGTTTCAGTTTAGGTTTAGGGGAGTTTATGGGTTAATTAAATAGATAAAAAATGATAATGTAAGCACTAATGGACCCTAGGAATGTTTTTAAACAGGTTTCAAGCCCATTAAGTCCAAACACTCTCCCGGAAAATATTTTGTTTTGGTAAGTTTTTGAAAATATTACCCGAACCGTAAAAAATCCTTCGTTTAGGTAAAATTTACGTACCGCTGAAAAATATGCTCTGGCGGGTTAAAATACCCAACAAAGCTCATTTCTTGAAAAATACGTTTAAAACATATTATATTAATTAATAAAAATTAATCATGTAGTAAAAATAATTTTTCTAATAATTCTCCGATCTCCGTCCCTCGTTCGAGCGCAAAATACAACTTCAAAATCTTTAACGAATGAACATTTAAAATTTCATGAAATAAATTCTATCATGCAATAATTATGCATAAAAATAATTAAATACACAAATTAAATAAAATCCTAGATAGCATACATTCAGGTTACGCGAATTAAATTCCTGGACAATACAACTCTCCCCCCTTAAATAAAATTTTGTCCTCGAAATTTAGAACGTACCAAATAACTCTGGGTAGGGACTCCTCATCTCAGTTTCGGTCTCCCAAGTAGCCTCTTCCTCGGAATGATTCCACCACTTGACCGTGACCATATGGATTACCTTGTTCCGAAGCCTCTTCTCCTGCCTGTCCAATATCTGTGTAGGTTTCTCCTCGAATGATAGGTGCGGTGTCAGCTGAAGTGGCTCATAGTTCAGCACATGTGAAGGATTCAACATGTACTTCCGCAGCATGGAGAAGTTGAACATGTTATGAACTCCTGTCAGATTTGGCGGTAATGCAACTCTGTATGATTCTCGAATGGTCCGATGAATCTAGGGCTGAGCTTGCCCTTTTTCCTGAACCTCATAACACCTTTGATAGGTGCGACCTTCACGAAAACATGGTCCCAAGATCTCTCCGCCTCTGATCTGCATAAATTTTCTAGCGGCTCTTTGAAGTCTTCATCCTGTCCCAAATTCTGGCCACTAACTCCGTTGTTTGTCTGACAATATTCGTACGGAACTCTACTCACTCACCTACCTCATCCCAGTAAACTTGCGACCTACACTTCCTTCCGTACAGAGCCTCGTATGGAGCCATACCTTTCGATGCCTGATAACCGTTGTTGTATGTGAACTCCACAAGAGGTAACTTCGGCTCCCAGCTGCCCTGCAAGTCGATAATGCAAGCTCAGAGTAGGTCTTCCAGAATCTGAATCACCCTCTCTTACTGATCGTCTGTCTGAGGAAGGAAAGCAGTACTGAACAATAGCTTCGTACCAAACGCCTGATGGAGACTCTTCCAGAATGCAAACGTGAACCGCGGATCCCTGTCTGACACGATGGACACTAGAATCCCGTGCAGTCTTACTAACTCTCTGATGTACAACTCTGCATACTGAGTCATGGTGAATGTCTTCCTGATCGGTAAGAAATGAGCTGATTTAGTTAGCGGTCAACAATCACCCAGATGACATTAAATCCTCCAATAGTCATGTCACAAAATCCATGGTGATATTCTCCCATTTCCACTCGGGAATAAGGAGTAGTCTCAACTTTCCTAGAGATCTCTGATGCTCTGCCTTGACTTGCTGACAAGTCAAACACTCGGAGACAAATCGCAGAATATCCCTCTTCATGCTCGGCCACCAATAAAAAGTCTGTGGATCCTTATACATCTTCGTACTCCCTAGATGGATGGAGTACGGGGTGCTGTGGGCCTCGCTCAAGATATCTGCTTGAAGGGAATCACTGTCAGGAACCCATAGGTGGTCCCTATATCTGACTATTTCGTCCACAACTGTATACATTCTCTGGTCCTTAGTCTCTTCCCTCTGTCTCCACTTCTGTAACTGTTCGTTAGAAGTCTGTCCTTCTCAAATTCTGTCTCTCAGAGTCGGTTATACTGTCAGAGGAGCAAGATTCGGAGCCTCGCCCCTGGAATAAACTGCAAGCTCAAATCTCTGAATCTCAGCCTGTAATAGTCTCTGCACTGAAAAATGAGCTATCACTGCGTGCTTCCTGCTCAGAGTGTCTGCAACCATATTAGCCATACCCGGATGGTAGCTAATGTCACAATCATAGTCCTTCACCAGCTCAAGCCACCTACTCTGTAGAATATTCAGCTCTTTCTGAGTGAAGAAATACTTTAGGTTCTTATGATCTGACAAAATCCCGCACTTCTCCTCATACAGATAGTGTCTCCAGATCTTCAGGGCAAATACCACTACTTCTAGCTCGAGGTCATGAGTCGGGTAATTCTTCTCATTGAACTTCAGATGTTTGGACGTGTAGGCTATCATTCTATCATGTTGCATCAGAACCACGCCCAAACCAAGCTTTGATGCATCTGAATACACCACAAACTCTACTTGCCCTAATGGCATAGATAGAATTGGTGCAGTGGTCAAAGCCTGTTTCAGTCTGTCAAAACTCTCCTGACACTCAGATCCACAGATAAACATGGCATTCTTCTTAGTCAAGGCGGTCATAGGCACCACGATAGAAGTGAAGCCTTGGATGAATTTCATGTAAAAGTCTGTCAATCCCGAGAAACTACGGATCTCTGTCATGCACATAGGAAATGGCCAATCTCTGACTGCCTACACTTTGATGGGGTCGATGAATGCCACTTTTCTAGGGTCGATGAATAGCCATCTTGAGATGCTGTGGCCCATGAATGCCACTCTGTCAAGCCAGAATTCACACTTGCTGAACTTGGCGTACATCCGTCTGTCCTGTAGATTCTGCAGTACTGTCTCAGGTGTTGACTGTGCTCCTCTCTGCTCCTCGAGTAGATAAGGATATCGTCGATGAAAACTATGATGAACTAATCCAAGTAAGGCTGAAACACGCGATTCATGAGATCCATGAAGATCGCTAGCGCGTTCGTCAAATCGAAGGGCATCACCATAAACTCATAGTGCCCATAACGCCTCCGGAAGGCTGTCTTATGCACTTCGGTCTCTCTCACCTTCAGCTGATGGTATCCGGATCGGAGTTCTATCATCAAGAACACGGATGCTCCCTGAAGCTGATCAAATAAATCCTCAATCCTAGGCAGCATATACTTATTCTTAACTGTGACTCTGTTTAGTTCCCTGTAGTCAATGCACAGTCGCATGCTGCCATTCTTCTTCTTTACAAACAGTACCTGGCGCGCCCCATGGAGAAAATCTAGGGAGAATGAATCCCTTATCTAGCAAATCTTGTATCTAATCTTTCATTTCTTTCATCTCGGTAGGTGATAGACGGTAAGGTGACTTAGTGATCGGAACTGTCCCTGGCATTAGATCAAAGGAGGAATCCACCTCTCTGTCTTCTGGAATACCTGAAACATCGTCAGGGAAAACACCTGAGAACTTCCTGACCACATAAACATTCTCTAGCCTCTGCTCGGCTGGCTCAGACACTGACACGATGCTGGCCAAAAACTCCTGGTATCCTCTCCTCATAATCTTCCTCGCACACAAGCAAGATAGCCAGTCCATACTCAAGATGATGTCAAACTCCACTAATGGAAGCACTATTAGATCTGCTTGCACCGTATACTTCTGTAATTAAAGCTCCAATTTCTTCACTATCTAGGACGTGAATATCTGATCTTCGGATGGGATCGATACCCTAAATCCTGAATCCATCAATATCGACATGATTCTTAGTCGCTTGACAAAAGATTCTGATATAAATGAATGTGTGGCCCCTGAATCTAGCAATACATGCGTAACTACACCTAAAATATATATCCTCCCTGCGACAGAACATACTATAAATCTAATCGTGTTGAAGCTTAAAAATTTTCTTACCGGCAATTAACCCGTAATCATCAAAAATTTCAAAATTACCCCCTAAAACTTCAAATTGCATTTTAACACATATAGTTTCGAAAAACACACTACGGCCCTTCTAAAATTTTGAATTTAGCCTCTAAAATTCTCAATTCATGTAATTAAATCCTTAATTTCAACTAGTTAGAGTATGCATCATAATTCTTCTAGGGTTTTCAATCCCATAATTTAATTCTCATAACAAACAACTCATCCAGTGCAATCAAAGCGGTAAACTCAAGTGTAAATGTTACCGGTGATCAAAGTAGAATCTGGCTCCGCCTCAGCCTCCTCGTCATGCATCACATATGCCCTGCCGGTAGTGGGGCCCTTGTTCTAAGGGCAATCTGCAGCCTTATGCCCCTCCTGCTTGCATACAAAGCATATGTAGGTGTTCCACATGCATTTGCTATAGTGGTGGTATTTGTTGCACTGCTTGCATGTCGGTCCTCCCTCCGGTCTAGGAGCCCCCGGTGCCTGAGGTGGCCACTGCAGTCCTGGCCCCCTATACTATCCCTAGGGCTTCTGCTGCCCCTGCTGTTTCGGTGGCCCTGTATACTGCTTCTTCTGTGGCTGTGAACTGGACTGGGCCTGATGCCGCTTCCGCTGCATCGCGAAGTCTATGTCCCGCAGAGCCTGCTCTGCCTGAAAAACGCAGGCGGTGGCCTCATCATATCCCGCCCGCCCGCCTCATCAGCATAACATCCAAGTAGAGGGTGGGGCTCAGTCCGTCCATGAAATTCCTCAGCTTCTGGGCGGCATCCCTTGCGATAATGGTAATGAAATGGAAGCCCCTATCAAATTTCCTGATGAATTCTGCCATAGACGAGTCCCCTGGCGGAGACTCATAAACTCCCTCATCAGGCGGCCCCTGGCATCAGCTGGGAAGAACTTGCAATAAAACATCTCCTTGAACATGTCCCAAGTGAGAGTAGCCAAGTCGAAGGCATGGGCGGCTCCCTCCCACCATAGGGACGCATCATCCTTCAGCATATAAATTGCGCACCTCACCTGGTTGCCATCTCTCATCTGTAAGTATTCAAAGTGTATCTCCAGCGATCTAACCCATTCCTCTACCATGAAAGGCTAAGTTGTACCACCGAACTCCTTCGGGCCAAGCCGTCTAAACTACTCATAGATATCGGTCTGTGGTCGGGAGCCTGCTGGGCCTGCTCCATCAGCCTCGCTATCCCCTAAAGTACTCGGGTAGTTGGGTCTCCTGGCGATGGTGGTGGAGGGCCCCTGCCACCCTCAGGGATATCATCCTGCCTGTTTGTGCTAGGAGTGGGTCTAGGAGAAATTTCAGAACACAGTCCAATTTATACACGTAACCCATCATGCAATTAACCTATTTTTTTTAAAAAAAGAAATAATAAATCCTTAAATCGTAAACGCAGTTAAACATGTACAGTAAACCATCGTAAAGCATAAATCATGTAAACATGCAGGTGGTAACAGTAAATCATTTAAAACATTAAAAACATAAAGCTTACAGACTTGAGGCTTGAAGACTGAGCTGCAGAAACTAACGGTAGCACAACCCTATACATGACCCTTGCTCTGATACCAACTCTAACATCTACTAAATAAAAATTCTGCTATTTTTTTAAAGTTCACAATTTTAAAATAAACACTTAAATAATTTGAATGCATGCAACCCTATTAATGAAAAATTTCATTTAAAAATAATCTTAAACATTTGAAAATTAAAATACATACTGCAATTTAAAATGGTCGATCTCAAACGAAGAACGAAAAAATAAAAAATGCTAGTAATCATCAGTAAATCGAAACCAGCGAATAAAATATCAATGTCCTCTCTCAACTCTCCTAAAATCATGATGTGCGGAAAAGTGTGGTCCTCGGGTTGTGCGCACATCCAGGCCTGCCTAATCAGAGTTCGGCACCTCCAGTCCCCTCAATATCATGATCACATGCATCACACACGCCTAGTGAGTCTAAAGACTCAACACACCTGTACTGAAATAATGAATACATATACATAACAAGCAGCTGTGAAAAATATCCTAATCAACATACATTTCATTACTGTGGTAAAATCGTATGCATAATCGTGACATGTCAAAGCATGTTAATGATCATAGCGCATATCATCATAAAACATATACGTGTTCATCTTCTTAATTTGAATTCCGTTCGTTAGCTGTGACTTTCGTATTATCATGTCATTTGATGGATCCATTTACGTGTAACCGAGGTACCCGGCGGCAGAGGCATCAGCGACAACATTGCCCGTCCACTGAGCCCCACCTTTTGTGTCATCATGTTATCGTATTAGTCACAACAAACTCCCGTCCTTAAACATGTCTTAATATTGACCACTTAAATATAAAAAACATGCATATACATAATTTTTCCTTCAAACCAAGCATGCAACGTATTTATCATATTTTTGTAAACATCATAAACACAATGCATAAACAATTAAAAACATGATAAAATGTTCTTAGGGCACTGCCATGACAAAAATCTCACCCGTCCCTGGAAATCCAAAATTACCGTTTTACCCCTGAACCTTTAAAATTTGACCCGAAGTTTCCTAAACTCTTTAAAGCATCCCAAAACATAATTAAAATATTTCTTAGACGTAAACTCGAGCTCGTTTCAAAACTTAATTGATTCGTTTTAAAACTTGGATCGGGGTCCTGGTTTTAACCCGCATCGAACCGAAACTCAACCAAAATTCCCCCAACTTAAAACACCAATTAATCATCAATGTAGACCTTAAACTCCCTGATTCGAACCATCCAAATTTCCCATGATTTCTCTGCACGTTACTGAAATTTCTAGCATTCAATTCGAAAACCCTACCCACTCGATCTCGGCTTTAACATGCTAGCCACCCCAACCAGCCTCAAACCAAGCTACTAGGAACCAATATCAGACTCTACTAGACATACAATACCCATGGACTTGGCCCATGCACACTAGAAAACTTCCCTCTCTCGGTAGGCACTCCAAAACATCCAACCGATCTCCATTAGATTCGAACCTCTCGAGCAGCCTTAGGGATATGGCCAATGGCGTTCAGGCCCCTCCAGATCACGACTCGAACCCATCAGAGACAAGTTTAAGTCCTGGAGTCACCCTCATACCGTCAGCTCCCCACCAGGCTCGATCTATGTCCCCAGCTAGACCCAACACTACAACCTCTCAGCCCTTGCAACACACGGCCGAACATGAGTCAAGCATATTTCCCTACATGAAATCACGTGGTTAGACCTCTAGCGACAGCAATCGACAGCCCCCTTGCATCAAATTACAACAAAACGTGAGTGAACATCAAATAATGCCACAGCTTAAAGTTTAAACCGACGCCGAGGAACACATATGCATAGATCAAAGGATTTACATGCTTTAACACACATTTTTCATAGATAAGGCGTGAATGATACAAAATAAAAAGAATACATGCGTGCCTTGAAGAATTCTACGCAAGAACGTCGAAGAAGCGGGCGTCGGGGAGTTTCCGGGGAACTTATCTTGAAAGAAAACTACTTGGCCGATGGATTGCTGCTATGGGTGCTGAAACCGAGAGGATATTATCTGATGAGGGGTGTTCGGCTGATTATAGATTAGGTTTAGTTTAAGGGGAGTTTAGGGGTTAATTAAATAGATAAAAAAAATGCTAATGTAAGAACTAATGGGCCCTAGGAATTTTTTAAAAGGTTTCAAGCCTAATAAGCTTAAGGCTCACTAAGTCCGAACACTCTCCCGAAAATATTTTTTGGTAAGTTTTTGAAAATATTACTCGAACCCTCGAAAAGTCCCCTATTTCGGTCAAATTTGTGTACCGCTGAAAAATATGCTCTAGCAGGTAAAATACGCAACAAAGCCCATTTCTTGAAAAATACGTCTAAAACATCTTATATTAATTAATAAAAATTAATTATGTAATAAAAATAATTTTTTGATAATTTCCCGGTCTCCATTCCTCGTTCAATCGCGAAATGCAACTTAAAAATATTTAATGCTTGAACCTTTAAAATTTCATGAAATAAATTCTATCATGCAATAATTATGCATAAAATGCATAAAAATAATTAAAAATGTAAATTAAATAAAATCTTAGATTGCATGCATTCAGGTTAAGTGAATTAAATTCCTGGATCTTACATGTCATCAAGCCGCTCTTCACATGTGTCAGCTTACCATTGACAACCGAACTCAAGAGATTGCAACCCTAAAGGATCTACTGGCTAGAGAGAAACAAGAGCTCATGGAAACCAAAGACCTGCTTCAGAATGATGTACAACGTCTCACCCATCACCTTGATCGAGCAGAGAGACAGCTTGACCTAACCCCGCGTAATCCATATCATGTGGTACAACTAGTTTCCCTTAACTGAGAGTTGATAGAAATGATTGAAACTGAGAAGGATCTTCCTACCCAATCTCATCACCAGCACAAATACCTTGCTTGCAAGCAAGTGCATTACATCGCCAAGCTTCATGGCGCTATGGATAGACTACAAGAACAAAATAACTATTTGCACCTTGTCGTGGAAAACATGGAAGAAGAAGAAGAAGAAGCGCCTATGGATGTAGTTGAAGAAGACAGTGATGACGAAGACTTGATAGACTAGGCTGGACTAGTATTATGATTGTAATAAAAATAAGCTATAAAATTAAGAAGTGCAACATTCCCTTATTATTGTCCATGTAATAAAAATAAATTCTTATTTCAATGAATTTGAATCTATAAGTAAATCTACCAGTTAAAACCTTTTCACCCTTCTTAGGTACAGGACATGGATGCCTAAGCTAACATCTCTGGACTTCAAAAAAAACTCGCATTGAGGAAAGAAACGCCAAGCTAGAAAGAGATAAATGTTGGGTTATCGTTTTTCTCGAGTCTAAAATGCAGCGAAAATTTAAAAACTTTTTTTTTAACTTTCAAAATTTTATTTAGACACTCGTATGGTTTAAATTAAATAAACATACATAGGATGTTTAGTAATATACCTTTAGTGAATTTTTCACTTGGCACCAACTATTCCGATATTAGCAGACATAGCTCTTGTTATAAATCCCTACGAACATTCTTCAAGAACTCCTTTATTTAATCTTCGAATCAGATCCACGACCGAATTTTGATCAAAGCTAACTGAATATGTAAAGATAACTGAACCATTAATTGGAACTGATTGTTCATATAGTCCATTCAACTGATCGGCTATATAGCCAACTGATAATTAGTTTGACACGTCATCAGTTAAAATGCGGCTACAAACCGACATATCATATGCATCAAACAACAACTATCAGAAGGAGCGCCGCTTAGCAGCTGCCATAGTGTACTATTGTCAAAAGAATTTTGACATATTCAGAAAGGAAAAATCAATGGATATGAGTCATTTAATGCATTCAATGTTATCGCTAAAGCAAAGCCTATAAATAGCCGAGGAGGTCAGCTGATACAAGTACTTTTGCACAATTACTTTGATTGACTTTCGAATTCAGTTATACACATTCTGTGAAGATATTCATACAGAAAAGCTCACACTTCACAGAAACATTAATAGCTTTCAGGCTATCATCTGAGCTACATTACTAGCACATTACACTGTTGTATTCGATCTTCTAAGATCATTTGTGCTAACAAAAAAAAATTAGTTGTTTACTGATAAATTGTAAAGGGAACTAAGAGTTTAAGTTTGGTAGTGTTTAAGTCCAAAGTGAAGTGGGTTAGTACAAATTCTGCAGTTAATCAAAGTCTTTTAGTGAAAAATCTATCATTGTGACAGAAGGGGTGACGTAGGAGCATTAGAAGCCTCCGAACATCCATAAAACCTTTGTATTATTTTTTTCAGTTATTTGTTATGTATTCAATATATTAATTGGTTTATTTCCGAACTTATACTAGTTAACTGACTTATATCGACAACAAGATCATCAGATTCAGTTTGTCACTAAACTGATTCACCGTTCTCCAAAAAGAGTCAATATCTCAAAGTGTTTATTCCACCCCCCTTCTAAACACTTAGACCCTTCTAACCGATCCTAACAGAATCTCTATTTATTATGAGAGAAGTTATATATTATTTAGTTCTTAAGTTCTTATTCATGAAATGTGGATATATTCTGAAGGAAAAGATTTAAGATTTTGAAGATCAATGTAATTTTGAAGTTATATGTTGTGATTCATTTATCACTCATAAAAAAATAAAAAATAAAATAGGAAATGAAAAAAGGAAAAAAGAGATAAATATTGTATAAATTGAATAAATATATAGCCGAATAACATTAACTCAGTTTTTTTTTATTAACTTAGCTTGTTTGTCTGTCTGTATTCCATAAACCTTTTTCCTGAGCGCTTATCTATATTCCAAATCCATGAAAAAATCATTCAAACGAAACATTTATTAACCTGTGAGGATAAGAAGTTGAAACTATTACTAAGAATTTCTGAAGGTCATGTACATTTAATTACCTGAAAATAAGCTTTGAATTGATCACTCATTTTACTTCATAAGTTATATTATAGTGATTTTGATTTTATAGTTTTCAAATTTATTTAAACAGCTGAATAGTCTTTATTACATTTTTTTATAAATTTATCAATATATTTTGTTTTATTATTCATGCTTAAATTGCTAGGAACTAGAAATAAACTGGTTGAGGGTGTGATTAATGTAAAAAATTGTAAATTTAATAAATAATTTTTAAAAAATTTTTATAGTTTAAATTATATTAAATATCAAAGTTTTGTAATAATTTGTTTATAAATAAGTTTTGTATAATTGTAATATTTGTGTTATTTTTATAGGTTTAGTAAAACAAGAATAACTTTTGCTATAAAAATGGGAATGAGATGATTCTTGAATATGTAGAAATTTGATTTCAATGCCCACAATATTCATGAAAGCATGAGATAAAATTCTTCTCATAATTGAGGTCAAATTGAGCAACAAGTGAAAGTGGTACCAATGAAAAAAATTCCATTCCTGGACCTCGTGAAGACGATGATAAATAAAATCCAAAAGGTAAGTAAGAAGTGAAAACTATGTCAAGAGAAGTGTAAGTTCAAACAAAATGTCGTTACCATTCCTTCATGCATTGAAAAATAGGAAAAACCAAACATGAATTCTTAAATATATGATAGTTTTAAGTAGATAAAAATAAATATTAAATTATTAGATGCTATAAAACACGTATCATTTTATTCAAATTTTTGAAATACTTGTGTAAGTAAGTGAAATCATTCAAAATAATAATAATTTGAAATATGAAAACCCTAATTGTCCTATTATTTCATGTGTTGTGGTAGAACGAAATATTAAAAAAGCCTTGCTTGATTTTGGAGCTGGTGTAAATTTTCTTTCGTATTTAGTTTCTGAAGAACTCAATCTAAGACAGTTAAGGCCTATTCAGTAACTCTTTTACGTGCCAATAGATTTGTAATTGCCAAGAGGTATGATAAAAATATGTTTTAGTCTAAGTTGATAGATTTGTATATCCTTACGATTTCATAGTTTTGGATATACAACCCATCCAAGCTTGTAAATAAATTTTAGTATTTTTAGGCCTACCATTTTTAGCAACTTCTAATGCTTTGATAAATTCTAGGAACGAAATAATTGTTGGATCGGGAAAATCCTCTAAAAACGTGATGAGTTGCAATAGCTCGTGTTCTAAGAATTTTTACACCGATGAATTAAATAGAATTTGAAATAAAATCAAGCGGAAAAAAAAACTCGAAATAATCTTCGTTAAGAAAACACTGATATATTTTTTATATATCATGTGCTACTGAATAACTGAAAATTACATAGGATCATTTCTGGCTTATATCAGTTCAGTTCTGGATAGAACTGAACTGATATCAGTTGGACTGAGCAAATCAGTTAAGAACAAAAACAAGCAATTAAACAGAAATCAGACAAGATATATTTATGAATGTTCAGAAACTTCAACTGCTCCTATGTCACCCTTCTACCACCTCGGGTAGGATCCACTAGAAGATTTTGATTAATTACATCAACTGTAATAAACCACCCAGCTTAGGACGTACTCACTGCCTAACTGAACTCCTAGACTAGACTGAATGCAGCACTTTCCAGCCAACACTTCTTTAACGTCTATGTGAGAAAGACTACATACACATGTTTTACGTCTGTGTGAAAGACGAGATTTGAGTGATGATGTGTGTGTGTGAGAACTGATCTCTGAAAATTACCCGAAATGTGTTCTAACACACTGAGGGAAATAGACTTCAAAACTAAGCTGATAACACGTTGAAGTGTCCCCTCTGGGCTGATTGCTTCTTCAAAGCTGATAAGTATTATGCGTGCCCTCCTTCTTTCTGATTAACACACTCTGTGTATATATAACGTGTATAATAAGTGTTTATCATCATCTCTGTCTTCACTGATCTTCATCTTCTATTTATAGGCGAGTGGCTGATCGTACAGTGAGACTCAATGATTGTATCCGTTGGAGTTTGAATTTGTTTCCCCAAATAGATATCTGGAACAATTGGCTTTAAGCACAGCTGCAATGTAGTGACCCGTTCCAGAATCACCTACTAATCAAAAACTAAGCATGCAATTAACCTAATTAACATAATCAGAGATAACAGCGGAAAAGTCAACAACAATACCGATAAACTAAACCAACCAGATACTCAACGTCCTCCTCCTGCTCTTCCTGAGCTGTCCAACCTGAGGCCTGCCCCGTGGGAATGGGGTGTCCAAGAATAAACAAAACCGAGGACGTGAGCGATAAGAACGCCCAGTACAAAAGTATGAGTATACAGACCTATATGAAATGCACATGCTATGATATGATACCAGGGTAGTCAAGAAACAGGAATCACAAAAGGATCTCAACAATGCTCAGTCTAGAGGCGCCAAGTGGATAGTGCCGCGCGGTACACCTCTGGGTCACTGCATCCACTACAAGACAGACGTGGACCTAAAATGTCCCGGACCACCGAAGCCCTCCCGACCCGTCGGCCACTGTGTACTCTCGGTGTCCATGCGTCCACAAGACAGGGCTGAGCGGCCCCAAGATAGAGCTTATCTCGAAAGAGATACAGCTCAACAGTAAAGGCTATCTCAAAGGAGAATACGGCTCAACATGAAATGCAACGTGCAGTAATAAACGTGACATAATAGCATGCATCATATGACATATATCAATGCACCACATAATCATGCAACACATATATGAATGTATACTCAACCAGGATATCTCGGATAGTACTTTCGTACCTCTATCACAGCAAGCCTAGCCTTACGCAACACCGCTAATCAGGTCTAGCACAAGCCTACGCATCAAAAGCATACTCAATGAACAATACTACCATGCTAGACTAGCAAAACCAGCACTCCCTAGTACTACCAAAGGTTTAGGGTTTACCTTCGTCCGTCGACAGCCCTTTGATGTCGATTGCCTCGAAACTCAGGCGCCGCTACGCTACTACTCCTGGCAGCTCTTGGCTATCGCTCGACCAACAACTAACCCTAGAAACCTTCCAAATCCTCTCAACTAAGAGGCAAAACTCAAGAAATTGGCAAGTCAAAATGAGGAAATTCGAGCACTATTTATAGACCATGTTCGGATCCTCCGAACAACACTTCGGAACGTCCGAACGCTACGTGTCCATTGGCTCTTGACAGCTCATGATCGGATCCTCCGATCATACACTTCGGAACGTCCGAACTCCCACGTGTCGATCAACTCTTGACACCTAATGATCGGATCCACCGAACTCACTTCGGACCTTACGAACTCTTCGGTGCTTCCGAACCATCTTCGGTCCGTCCGATCATGACTCGGTCAAAATTACACATTAAACCTTCTTAATCACCATTACTCCGTTAATTACCCAATTTGGAATTCGGGCTACTACATTCTCCCCCCCTTAAAACGATTTCGTCCTCGAAATCAAGTTTAGAGGATGAACAAAACGAAATAACAACATCGTTACCCTCAAAATCTAAAGGACAACCCATCACTAGACGCTTGGCTAAAACCGAATGACCCATCGGAGTAGAAACAGAAAGAATGACGTCTATGATCGTCCTGGTCACCCCATCGACCTACACTCCCCTGACTACTCCCGTCACCAAAGTGGTCAGCCATTGCTACAACATAGAATAGGGAAACTAGTAAATTGGTCAACGGAAATCCCAAAACAGAAATCTATATCCCAAAATCGTACGCATGCTCTGATACCATAAATGTAGTGACCCGTTCCAGAATCACCTACTAATCAAAAACTAAGCATGCAATTAACCTAATTAACAATAATCAGAGATAACAGCGGAAAAGTCAACAAAAATACCGATAAACTAAACCAACCAGATACTCAACGTCCTCCTCCTGCTCCTCCTGAGCTGTCCAACCTGAGGCCTGCCCCGTGGGAATGGGGTGTCCAAGAATAAACAAAACCGAGGACGTGAGCGATAAGAACGCCCAGTACAAAAGTATGAGTATACAGACCTATATGAAATGCACATGCTATGATATGATACCAGGGTAGTCAAGAAACAGGAATCACAAAAGGATCTCAACAATGCTCAGTCTAGAGGCGCCAAGTGGATAGTGCCGCGCGGTACACCTCTGGGTCACTGCATCCACTACAAGACAGACGTGGACCTAAAATGTCCCGGACCACCGAAGCCCTCCCGACCCGTCGGCCACTGTGTACTCTCGGTGTCCATGCGTCCACAAGACAGGGCTGAGCGGCCCCAAGATATAGCTTATCTCGAAAGAGATACAGCTCAACAGTAAAGGCTATCTCAAAGGAGAATACGGCTCAACATGAAATGCAACGTGCAGTAATAAACGTGACATAATAGCATGCATCATATGACATATATCAATGCACCACATAATCATGCAACACATATATGAATGTATACTCAACCAGGATATCTCGGATAGTACTTTCGTACCTCTATCACAGCAAGCCTAGCCTTACGCAACACCGCTAATCAGGTCTAGCACAAGCCTACGCATCAAAAGCATACTCAATGAACAATACTACCATGCTAGACTAGCAAAACCAGCACTCCCTAGTACTACCAAAGGTTTAGGGTTTACCTTCGTCCGTCGACAGCCCTTTGATGTCGATTGCCTCGAAACTCAGGCGCCGCTACGCTACTACTCCTGGCAGCTCTTGGCTATCGCTCGACCAACAACTAACCCTAGAAACCTTCCAAATCCTCTCAACTAAGAGGCAAAACTCAAGAAATTGGCAAGTCAAAATGAGGAAATTCGAGCACTATTTATAGACCATGTTCGGATCCTCCGAACAACACTTCGGAACGTCCGAACGCTACGTGTCCATTGGCTCTTGACAGCTCATGATCGGATCCTCCGATCATACACTTCGGAACGTCCGAACTCCCACGTGTCGATCAACTCTTGACACCTAATGATCGGATCCACCGAACTCACTTCGGACCTTACGAACTCTTCGGTGCTTCCGAACCATCTTCGGTCCGTCCGATCATGACTCGGTCAAAATTACACATTAAACCTTCTTAATCACCATTACTCCGTTAATTACCCAATTTGGAATTCGGGCTACTACATGCAACGTCTCTTATTGTACTATGATCGTACAATGCTTTTGTACCTTTGTGCACAGCTGGATTAAGCTTTTCGTATCTACAAACTGGTGAGCTCCTAACTGATGTTTTGAACTGGTCAGTTGAACTGGTGTGGAACTGGTGAGGTGAAATCATATGACTTGTCAGCTGAACTGATTTAACTGATTCAGTTGCACTGGTTAGTTGGGCTCTTCATCAGTTGAACACTTCATCAGTTGGTCGAGCTTCGGAAGGTCTTCTGCTGAACCACCTATAAACTGAACAATCAGTTGAACTGCTCTTGATACTTCAGTTGAATTGGTTCAGTTCGATCAAGCAGTTGGCACTTTCAGTTTGCATCTCGATAGCTTCAGTTTAAGCTTGGTAACTGATCAGTTTGATGCCTGATTAATTTCATTTTCTCCGCACTTAGGTAAACTCATTAGAAACAAATAAACAAGTTTTGTTAATATCAAAATCAAGATTGCGAACATGAAATGTTCCAACAATCTCTCCTTTTTTGATGATCACAAAACTTGAACAGTTAAAACGATTTAAAATAAATTTAAACAGTAAATAATTCTCCCTCTTTGTGAGGAAAAAAACGTTTAAAAACATTAAAATTAATAAAAGAACTTTAAGTTCAAGGAATAGCAGAAAGAAAAGCTCCCCCTCAACAACTGTATAAAACAATTTTTCAGTTCGATGGATAGCAAATTTAAAATCAGTTTTTAAAAAATAGATCCCCCCTCAAGAACTGAATAAAAAACTCCCCCTCAAAAATATAATCGTTGCGCGATTTTAAAATGAAGTTTAAACAATAAACACTCAAGAAGTTAAAGCAACATATAAACTGGAAAAATCAGTTCAGTTACATGCAAACTAACTGGATACACATTATGTTAATTTAATCCATTACGTGTCTCTTGTACTAATATAAAGCACACCATCTTATGTAAGGGAATTGCTACTACACTTGGCAAATTTCAAATAACATCAAATATCAGTCAGTTTATATAAAATAGACAGAGTGTACCAACAATTGGTCGCCTAGAATGCTTGGAATGCTGCATCGATTTTGAGTTTCTTTTTTCATAAGAACTGCTAATTTCCTTGCACTTGATCTCTGTGCTGGCTAACTGGTCTTACTGATGCAAACTGGACTCAACTGATGCTGAACCGCGGTGATCAACAACTAGGATCTGATATGGCAATGAAGCGGCGGCATTTCTGATGATTAACCTCCACTTAACTCATCAGTTTCAGTTGGTAGTTAGGTTTCGTCTGTTGATCAGTTGAACGGGTAAGCTGGCAACTGAAATCTTGTCTGCTGATCAATTTAGCTATACTGCTGTCAGTTGAACTCAAAAATCCTGCAAACAGCTAAACAAAAAAATATCACAGCAAACAATTAAAATATTATCAGAGGGTTTTGAAAATCATTTTAAAAACATTTTAAAAGAAATATCAGTTTTCAAATGTACTTCTTAGAACAGCTAGCTCTGATACCAATTTTTGGACCGGGAAAATCCTCCAAAAATATGATGAGCTGCAACAGCTCGTGTTCTAAGAATGTTTACACCGATGACTTAGATCGAGTTTGAAATAAAATCAAGCGGAAAAAAAAACTTTAAATAATCTTTCGTTAAGAAAACACTGATATATTTTTATATATCATATGCTACTAGATAATTGAAAATTACATGGGATCAGTTTTGGCTTATATCAGTTCAGTTATGGATAGAACTGAACTGATATCAGTTGGACTGATCAAATCAATTAAGAACAAAAACAAGCAGTTAAACAGAAATAATACAAAATATGTTTATGGATGTTCGGAGACTTCAACTGCTCCTACGTCACCCCTTCTACCACCTCGGGTAGGATCCACTAAAAGACTTTGATTAATTAAATCAACTGTAATAACCCACTCAGCTTAGGATTTACTCACTGCCTAACTGAACTCCTAGACTAGACTGAAGGCAGCACCTTCCAGCCAACACATCTTTAACATCTATGTGAGAAAGACTACGAACACATGTTTTACGTCTTTGTGCAAGAAGAGATTTGAGTGATGGTGTGTGTGTGAGAACTGATCTCTGAAAGCTACCTGAAAGGTGTTCTCACACCCTGAGGGAAATATGCATTTAAACTAAGCTGATAACACGTTGAAGCGTTCTCTCTGGGCCGATTGCTTCTTCAAAGGTGATAATCATTATGCATGCTACACTATGTGTATATATAACGTGTATATCATCTGTGTATCATCATCTTAGTCTTTACTAATCTTCATCTTCTATTTACAGGCGAGTGGTTGATCGTACAATGTGACTCAATGATTGTATCCGTTGCAGTTTGAATTTGTTTTCCCAAATAGATATCTGGAACAATTGGCTTTAAGCGCAGCTGCAACGTCTCTTATTGTACTATGATCGTACAATGCTTTTATACCTTTGTGAACAGCTGGATTAAGCTTGTCGTATCTGCAAACTGGTGAGCTCCTAACTGATGTTTTGAACTGGTGAGGTGAAATCAGTTGACTCGTCGGATGAACTGATTTCACTGATTCAATTGAACTGGTCAGTTGGGCTCTTCATCAGTTGAACACGTCATCAGCTGGCCGGGCTTCTGAAGGTCTTTTGCTGAACCACCAATCAACTTAACAATCAGTTGAACGGGTTCAGTTCGATCAAGCAGTTGGCACTTTCAGTTTGCATCTCGAAAGCTTCAGTTTAAGCTTGGTAACTGATTAATTCAAAACCTGATCAGTTTCAGTTTCTGCGCACTTAGATAAACTCATTAGAAACAAATAAACAAGTTTTATTAACATCAAAATCTAGATTGCGAATATGAAATGTTTCAACAATAATGATGTTATCATTTGGGAAAATGACCTTGGAGTTTATTATTTTTATTAAAGTATGCATTTATTAGGAAATATGAAAATATCTGGTGGTAATTTCTTCTAAACTTGCAAGTGACCAAGAAGTTAAATTGGTCGATGTGCTTAAAAGATATAAAAATGAAATTGGTTGGAACAAAAAAATATCAAGGACATTAATCCACTAATTTGCCCTCATAAAAATTATTTAGAAGAAAATTCTAAGACATCCCAACAACGACAAATATGACTAAATCCATACACGGAAGATGTCGTGAAAATTGAAGTTCTTAAACTACTTAATTTTGTAATTATCTATCTTATTTATGTTAATAAGTGGATAAGCCCAACACAAATAGTTCCAAAAAAATATTGATTCACAATGATAAATGTTAATTTTTAACAAGTCGAATCCCCTCTAGTTGACGTATGTGTATTGTTATAGAAAATTTAACGACGACACTAGAAAATATCATTTTCTTTTACCATTTTGATCAAATTTTAGAAAGAGTAGTATGTTATGTCTGCTACTATTTTCATTATGGATATTTAGGCTATTTCAAATTTTCATTGTATTTGAAGATCAAGAAAAAAACTAAATTCACATTTTATGTTGTAAATTTACATTTAGAAAGATGTCATTTGGTTTATGCATAATTCAAACAACATTAAAATAACAATAAATAATAGATAATAGGCTAAAAATTTCAAGACTAGTTAAAGTTGAGAATGGTCAAATTATCATGAATGGGAATAAATAATTTGTCGACTTCCTAGCTAGTTGCAAGTGCACTAATTATTAACATGGACCATCAACATCGATAGCTAGCTTGCAACGTCCCTTCTCCATATGGACAGTTTATATGGGATGTGTTTTTGAACCAAAAAATAAAAACAAATTTAGATTAGTGATGAAGACTAACTTATTTTTTCTTTTTACAAATTTATCTATATGAGGAGTTTTTATTAAAACTACATTTATTTTAGTAAATGACATACATCATACTATAATTCTATATATATATATATATATATATATATATATATATATATATATATATATATATATATATTCACGTACTTTACAAATACTTTATTTCTTCAAAATTTTCGTAAACAAACTGCAAATACCATGACCCAAATACAATAAGAAATATTAAAAAAAATTATTTATTTAGAAAAACTAAAAATACAAGAACTATGCATTCAATCAAGGAAAAATCAAATAAAAACAAAAATAAAAATAAAATAAATTTTTAAAAACATGACATATAATTTACATTCCACTTGTTAATCACACTCCATGTTATTGATGTGCAGTATAGCACTATATTCTGGACACTAAACTAATGGCAAAGGTATACATACAGGTGCGGTCCTGTTATAGGATGGTCCCAGGCTTGAAATTGTCACGCCCCGAGTTGGGGACACGACATTGGTAATACCTTCAAAAGTTTTGGTCACACTTTAGAAAATATTCAAGTCCCAAAGGTAAATAAATTCTTAAAAACCAGTCTATTTTATTTTAAAATCCAAATCAACTCTTTACAAATTACAATAGTTTGAAACAACATCGGAACACAAAATTATGTTTCAAAAATAAGCTACATAAATATTAATGAAAATCCTCAAGCAGTCATGATACGCTATCGAGACATCTTTGTATATTTTTACTAGCTCCAAAACTTTATTTATTTCTAAAAAAGTAGCGAGTGTATGAGTAATATTTTATTAAGATCGGGTTAGACTTTAGAGTAGAGTGAATAATTTCTTTAATTTTTTTCTAAAAAACTGATAAATAATGAAACCTGAAACATCTGCTTATTTAAAATGCGAAAATATATAATTTTTTTTAAAGCTCAAATTTCGAAAATCCCATTTAAATATTTTCCATGCATGCAACTCTACAGAAAATATATAACTTAAAATAAGCGTAAATATTTAACAGTAAAAATAGAGCAGTTTAAAATGGTCAAGTTCATCCAACATGATATACGTAAACATAAATAAGTAAAAATCCTAAAAGTCAACAGCGTATAAAAACCATTGTATAAAATGTTCATGCCCTCTCAAAGTTCATAAAAACATCATGTGCGGAAGAAATGTGGTCCTCGGGTCGTGCACGCACATCCTGTCCTCCGACTCAGACTTCTGCACCTCCTGTCCCTAAAAGGGGATCGGTTACGGTGACCGGAAGCGCAACGGAAGTTTAAAAATCGAATTTTTCATGAATATTTTAGGCCACCCCACATTTTGTGTAGCAAATACAAAAACAAACACATGTCATACATAGGGTGTTTGAGAGATATACCTATCAATCTTTAAAAGATTGATTGTGGCTCCAACTTTGTTGTTAAACAACAAAGCTCTTGAATGGCAAGAAGATCTACAAGCCTCCTCCTTCCTTCACAATTAGTCCCACCACTTGCTTGGTAAATCCCCTCTTAATTTGCACTAGAAAATCAAGAGGATTTTTCAAGGAGAAGATTATTTCTTCCTCAACACTTGAAGAAGAAAAGAGAGAAAAAACTTGGAGAGAATTGCAACAAGAATTTCGGCCATTGTGAGTGTGTAATAGGGGAAGGGAGACTTGTCTTGGACTTGCAAAAAGCAAAAGCAAAAGTAGCATGCAAGCCTTGATATTTGAAAAAGTTGTCTCCAACCCTTCACCTCCCATCCATGCATATGTTTTTAACAAATTAAAAACTCATGGACTTAATTTAATTATCTCAAACATTTTGAGACTAATTAAACATTACTTGAATTTACTCAAGTCCACTAATTAAATAATTTATTTAAATTGAGCTCTACAAGACTCAATATAATTTAATTAATTCAACACTTGAATTAATTTAATTATTTGGACTCTACTAGGTCCACTAGTGTTTAATTAATTCAACACTTGAATTTATTTAATTTAGTCCATAATAATGTTTATTAAAATAATAATTTTCAAATACATTATTCACTTGGCCAATTTTAATTTAGGAACACTTCCATAAATTAAAATTTACATTTCTCTCATAAAAGTCATATTTCTATTTTTCGTTACGCTTATAAACTCATTTATAAGCCGCTAAACACATTGAACTATTTTACTTCTCAACGGGATCTAAAAAGCAAGTACTTGTGTGGCCCTCAATGGTTCACTGATACAACTAGCCGTGGGTTCACATCTCCATGTGATTCGGACTAAACATGTCCTTATATGAGCATACCCCAATTGCTCCATTCTTATTTATCAACTCCTTGATAATAAGAACGTCAGAACTCAAGTCTGATAGTACCCAACCAATCATGTTAAACGCCTAGCAGCATCGCTTACATGATCCCCTAGGTATCAAATGATAGTGCCTGCAAGAACCATTCAATTATGGTTAGCGTACAGTACGGTCCCTTCAACTCATATATCCCGACCGATTCGACAACTATTGGTATATCGAGAGTTGTCAATGAATCGATACTATGTGTCATGTCGTAGTTGCATCGATGGTGTAATCTATGAACCCCTTTCATAATTACCACCATACTCTGATCAGAGATTTCAAACTACATATACATGAAAACACATAGGATATCCATACCCGTAGGTAAGCGGTGAATCCCCGACTACAATGCATCGACTCCTATATGTTTCGACATAACACCCAACCTTGCCACCTGCTGACCCCATGAGAGTCGGTAAACAAGTCAAAGTGAAACGCTAGCATATAGAGTCTCAATGTTGTTCCGGGTCATAAGGACTAATGGTGTACAACCATAAACTAGGACGTTTCCACTCGATAAGTGAGAACCACTTGGAAAGTCATTTATAGAGGGTTGTTCAGTGCACTCTACCAGGAGCACCTATCTGCATGCTCGGACATCACAATGTCCCCTACCAATGAAACATGGTACTCACATCGCAGATACTAGTCTTGAGCTCTAGCGGCCTATATCCTTCTTAGTGGCGGCTGAATCGACTAGGAACCGTTTAGAATATACAGTATTACAAATATGAGTTTCATGATACTCATCATATGAGCATCTCATATTCTTTCTACTATTTGTATATTCAAGGGCATTATCTATGCAACTAGCATGGGTATACAGATAAAGAAGTGGCAAAACAATAAATTCAAATATTATTAAAATAAAGATCGTTTATACATAGGGTTTCATTGTGAACACTCGGCCAACACTTGGCTCGACGTGCACCTACTCTAACAATCTCCCACTTGCACTAGAGCCAACTATCCATATGCTTTAAACACATCGATTCGCGATGCTTCTCTAATAATGGTCCAGGTAAAGGCTTAGTTAGCTGATTAGCAACATTATCTGCGGAGCCGACTTTGTCAATCGTGACATCTCCTCTTTCCACGATCTCTCGGAGGATGTGGTACTTTCTCATTATATGTTTGGACTTCTGATGAGACCTTGGCTCCTTTGCTTGATATAAAGCTCCCGTGTTGTCACACAACACCGGGAGAGGAGCAACTCCATTAGGAATGACGTCCAACTCTTACACGAAATTCCTTATCCAAACAACCTCCCTTGCTGCATCTGATGCAGCAATGTATTCGGCCTCTGTGTTGGAATCCGTAGTATTATCTTGCTTGGAACTCTTCCAAGAGACAGCAGCACCATTGAGCATGAATACAAACCCAGAGGTTGACTTCGAGTCATTGATATCGCTTTGGAAGCTAGAGTCGGTATAGCCTTCCAATTTCAGTTCTCCACCCCCATAGACCAAGAACAATTTATTGATTCTTCTCAAATACTTGAGGATGTCTTTCACAGCTTTCCAATGTGGAAGACCGGGGTTCGATTGATATTTACTCACTACTACTTAGTGCGAAAGCCATGTCAGAACGTGTAGATATCATCTCATACATGATGCTACCAATCGCAGATGCATAAGGAATGCTTGTCATCGCCGCTATCTCTGCATCAGTCTTGGGAGACATAGACTTGGATAGGGACACACCATGACACATTGGTAGATGTCCTCTCTTGGACTCATCCATCGAGAACCGCTTCACGATGATATCAATTTATGTGGACTGGGTGAGACCAAGCAATCTTCTCGATCTATCTCTATAGATCTGTATTCCCAATACAAAAGATGCTTCACCCAAGTCCTGCATCGAGAACTTACTTGCTAACCATATTTTAGTTGATTGCAACATTCCTACATCATTCCCAATGAGTAGAATGTCATCAACATACAACACCAGGAATGTCACAGCACTCCCACTGACCTTCTTATACACACAGGGTTCCTCAGGATTCTTAGCAAAACCAAACTCTTTGATTGTACTATCGAATCTAAGGTTCCAACTCCTAGATGCTTGCTTTAGACCATAAATAGATCTCTGAAGTTTGCATACCATATGCTCACTTCCGACAGATGTGAACCCCTCAGGTTGAGACATGTAAATCTCTTCCTTAATATCCCCATTAAGAAAGGCTGTCTTGACATCCATGTGCCATATCTCATAGTCATACCATGCAGCTATGGCTAGCAATATCCTTATAGACTTGAACATTGCAACTTGTTAAAAGGTTTCCTCAAAGTCAACTCCTTGTCTTTGAGTATATCATTTTGCCACCAATCGCGCCTTGAAGGTCAATACCTTCCCATCCGCCCCAAGTTTCCTCTTGTAAATCCATTTACACCCTATGGGAACAATTCCCTCAGGTGAATCCACGAGATTCTACACTTGGTTCGAATGCATGGAATTCATCTCAGATTCCATTGCTTCAAGCCACTTGGATGAAACGGCATCAGATAATTCTTCCTTGAAGGTCCTTGGATCACATCCATGGATAGGCTCATCATGGCCCTCTTCAAGAAGCAGACCATACCTCATAGGTGGTCTTGAGACTCTCTCGGATCTTCTAGGAGCTTGTATCTTCTCTCTTGGCTCTTCGGGTGTGGGTTCTATAATTGTGGGTGTCTCTCGAACCTCTTCGAGTTCTATCATCTCCCCTTTTCTATCCAATAGAAATTTCTTTTCCAAAAAGGTTGCATTCCTAGAAACAAACACCTTTGTTTCTTGGGGATGATAGAAATGATATCCAACTGAATTCCTTGGATATCTCACAAAGTAACATAAAATAGATCGACAATCCAATTTATCTCCCACTACCTGCTTCACAAAAGCAGGGCACCCCCATATTCTAAGACAAGAATATTTGGGAGGCTTACCCATCTATATCTCATATGGTGTCTGCCTTTGAATGGACATTTAATGGAATATCTTTTAATTTAAGTTATAGAGATCGTTTTCAAGTTCACCAGTACCAATCAAACATTCATTCATTTAAATGTTGCAAACACCTTTGCAAAATAAACAAGAATATCCATTTTTATCAGCATAGAAATGGAAACAATGTTTTTCACAAAATTAGGTACAAACAAAACATCTAATAAAATTAACTTAAAACTATTGTTCAACAATTAGTAAACATCTTCAACAGCCTTGACAGCAACTCTTGCTCCATTGCCCATCCTTAAGAAGGTCACACCTTCCCTAAGCTTTCTACTTCTTCCCATCGCCTGTAAATCATTACAGAGATGTGAGCCACATCCGGTATCCAATACCCAAGAAGTAGAGTTAATTGAAATGTTTACTTCGATATAGAACATACCATTTCCAGAACTCTTCTGGACCAGATATTCCTTGCAATTTCGCCTCCAATGTCCAGGCTTCTTGGAGTGATGACAAACATCACTAGTCTTGTCAGCCTTAACTGGTGTGGCTGCCACAACGGGATTCGGAGATTGCCTCAACAAGGGCACGTTCTTCTTGGGATGTTGGAAAGAACGCGTCTTTCCCTTTCCATGTGGATCAATCTTTGTACCAGATAAAGAACCCACATAAAGAACCAACTTCTCTTTCTTGATGGTTGATTCAAACGTAACAAGCATATTCACCAACTCCTCAAGGGTCGGCTCCATCTTGTTCATGTTTAAGTTCACCACAAAAGGATCAAATGAGCTAGGCAATGATAACAGCAACACGTCGGTGGTCAACTCCGAAGGCAAGATCAGATCCATGCCAACGAGCTTGTCCACGAGCCCAATCAACTTCAGGCCATGCTCATGGACCGAGGCCCCATCTCGCATGCGCATAGTGATCAGTTCTTTGACGGTAGCAGTGCCTAAGAGGCCGATTCTGCTCACCAAAGAGCTCCTTGAGATGCAAATGAATGTCAGCAGCACTCTTTGCATCCTCAAAACGCCTCTGCAGCTCATCATTCATAGAAGCATGAATATAACACACAACCTTCAAGTCATGGTCACACCAATCCTTGTAGGTCTGCAATTCCTCAGGAGTGCAGTTAGTCGGAGCCTCAGCAGGGGGCGACTCAGTCAGTGTATATGCAATCTTTTCCGAGTTTAGGACGATTTTCATATTTCTTAGCCAAGTGAGATAGTTAAGGTCCGGTTAACACATGTTTTTCGAGTATAGCGGATAGGGGGTTTCGAATAGAAGACATTGTCAAAATTTTGTACTGAAAAGTAAAACAGATAAATGTTATTGACTATTTAAAATATTTAATAAGATATAAAGTTTGGACTTTAACTTTATAAATTTTCGCTCCCTCTGTTTTTGACATTTTCACTACCCTCTAGTGAAAATAGGAAACTGCTTTCCTCAGTAGGTACGTAAGGTCCAATTAGCGAATTATGATCCCGAATAATATCAGCCAATCACAATTCCTAAAAGGTAGTTTCCAATTGCATCATAATGCAACCCTCTACGTAAACTTTTGTCTCACGTTTGATTAGGACCCAATAATATGACGTCGTTCATCTTCACGTGTCAAGCCTTACTCATCGATGTTGAACCTTAATGGACGGTCGCCATGAGTTCCCCAATAATATGAGCCTGAAATCATGGGAGTTACACGTAGTTCACATCACCATGCCAATGAATGTCACAGCTTTCCGGTACCCAAAGCTCCCCCAATAATATGAGCCAAGCCCCGAGTACGAGTAGCGTTCATCATGCACCCATTGTCGATGGAAGACAACCCTTTTCGGGCTTGATATTAATTTTGAATCTTATTCAAAATGAGGGTTTTTAATTTTGAAAGGTCTCATCATTAATTATATTTAAAAGCTCGCCATGTTTGATCGTATGTTTGCCGGATTCATGCAACTTTGTTAATATCATAATAATAACGCACATACTCATTATTTATAACATATCATGCATATATTATAAACAGTAAACAAAACAAGGATGATCAATTGCTCCCGATACTAACGGACCGTGTGAGCTAAACACGGGCCTAGGTCCTAATCCTAGGAAAATGCATGAGATGTAAATGCAACTATTACATTAGCTTCCAATATTTACATGTCTTCGATCTTCATAATCATCATGGCCACCATCTTCCAATCTTGATCATCCACTATACTAATATTTACAAATAAATATCCATGGGAAATAGGGATACATCTCATGGGGTGGGAACGGGCCATAAACCAAGCCCACTTTATAAATTGATAATTATTACAATCATTCAACACAAAATATCCTAGCAAATTGGGCTTGGGCTTTTGATCATCCTTCATGCATAATATAACATATCATACACCATCAATTAATTATCACAATAATTAATTGATCCAATATTATATATCTTGATCCAATCACTAACCTGCCACGATTATAAACTAAATTAACAAAGTATACAAACACCTTTGTCTACTTTCAAATTAATTTATTTATAACCGAATTTCTTGTAAATCAACATTTACTATAAATATTTAAAGACCAACTTAAAATATTTAATTCATGAGAAAATATTTGCAACTTTTGTAATTTTAAACTTAAGGGCCCAAAAACTTATTTTTCACCAAAAACATTTTGGCCCATTTAAAATTCACAAATATGTTAGCCATCCAATGGCCTAACAACTCAAGGCCCATGACACTTTGATAATCCAAAGCACTTTTGGAAACCAAGTCGTCATCGCCGTCGCCGGATTCCGGCAACAAAAATTTTTTTTTTTTCCGAAGGGGGGCTGGTCAGGCAGCCCCTTGGGCTGCCCGAAATGGGCAGCAACTTGCTGCCCAAAATGCTCCCCATTTTGGCCATGAAAACGTTTCAACAAATCATCTCATGCGGTTAGAAATCGACCTCAATATAATATTATGTGTTTGCTACACCAAAATTTGTAACCATAGCTCGGATACCACTTGAAAGGGGATCGGTTACGGTGACCGGAAGCGCAACGGAAGTTTAAAAATCGAATTTTTCATGAATATTTTCGGCCACCCCACATTTTGTGTAGAAAATACAAAAACAAACACATGTCATACATAGGGTGTTTGAAAGATATACCTATCAATCTTTAAAAGATTGATTGTGGCTCCAACTTTGTTGTTAAACAACAAAGCTTTTGAATGACAAGAAGATCTACAAGCCTCCTCCTTCCTTCAAAATTAGGCCCACCACTTGCTTGGTAAATCCCCTCTTCATTTGCACTAGAAAATCAAGAGGATTTTTCAAGGAGAAGATTATTTCTTCCTCAACACTTGAAGAAGAAAAGAGAGAAAAAACTTGGAGAGAATTGCAACAAGAATTTCGGCCATTGTGAGTGTGTAATAGGGGAAGGGAGACTTGTCTTGGACTTGCAAAAAGCAAAAGCAAAAGTAGCATGCCAAGCCTTGATATTTGAAAAAGTTGTGTCCAATCCTTCACCTCTCATACATGCATATATTATATGGTTTTTAACAAATTAAAAACCCATGGACTTAATTTAATTATCTCAAACATTTGAGACTAATTAAACATTACTTGAATTTACTCAAGTCCACTAGTTAAATAATTTATTTAAATTGAGCTATACAAGACTCAATATAATTTAATTAATTCAACACTTGAATTAATTTAATTATTTGGACTCTACTAGGTCCACTAGTGTTTAATTATTCAACACTTGAATTAATTTAATTTAGTCCATAATATGTTTATGAAAATCACAATTTTCAAATACATTATTCACTTGGCCAATTTTAATTTAGGAACACTTCCATAAATTAAAATTTACATTTCTCTCATAGAAGTCATACTTCTATTTTTCTTTACGCTTATAAACTCATTTATAAGCCGTTCAACATATTGAACTATTTTACTTCTCAACGGGATCTAGAAAGCAAGTACATGTGTGGCCCTCAATGGTTCACTGATACAACTAGCCGTGGGTTCACATCTCCATGTGATTCGGACTAAACATGTCCTTATATGAGCATACCTCAATTGCTCCATTCTTATTTATCAACTCCTTGACAATAAGAACGTCAGAACTCAAGTCTGATAGTACCCAACCAATCATGTTAAACTCCTAGTAGCATCGCTTACATGATCCCCTAGGTATCAAATGATAGTGCCTGCAAGAACCATTCAATTATGGTTAGCGTACAGTACAGGTCCCTTCAACTCATATATCCCGATCGATTCGATAACCATTGGTATATCGAGAGTTGTCAATGAATCGATACTATGTGTCATGTTGTAGTTGCATCGATGGTGTAATCTATGAAACCCCTTTCATAATTACCACCATACTCTGATCAGAGATTTCAAACTACATATACATGAAAACACATAGGATATCCATACCCGTAGGTAAGCGGTGAATACCCGACTACAATGCATCGACTCCTATATATTTCGACATAACACCCAACCTTGCCACCTGATGACCCCATGAGAGTCGGTAAACAAGTTAAAGTGAAACGCTAGAATATAGAGTCTCAATGTTGTCCCGGGTCATAAGGACTAATGGTGTACAACCATAAACTAGGACGTTTCCACACGATAAGTGAGAACCACTTGGAAAGTCCTTTATAGAGGGTTGTTCTGTGCACTCTACCAGGAGCACCTATCTGCATGCTCGGACATCACAATATCCCCTATCAATGAAACATGGTACTCACATCGCATATACTAGTCTCGAGCTCTAGTGGCCTATATCCTTCTTAGTGGCGGCTGAATCGACTAGGAACCGTTTAGAATATACAGTATTACAAATATGAGTTTCATGATACTCATCATATGAGCATCTCATATTCTTTCTACTATTTGTATATTCAAGGGCTTTATCTATGTAACTAGTATGAGTATACAGATAAAGAAGTGCCAAAACTATAAATTCAAATATTATTAAATAAAGATCGTTTATACATAGAGTTTCATTGTCAACACTCGGCCAACACTTGGCTCGACGTGCACCTACTCTAACAATCCCCTCATAAACATGCTCACTTACATCACACACACCTAGTGAGTCTAAAGACTCAACACACCTGTATTAGAATAATAAGTACATATTCATAGCACACAGCAGTGAAAATATACTATAATCAACATACCTTTCATGCACTTAAAAAGCGTAAATGCAGACGTGCCATATGAAATCATTACATGTCAAAACAGTTCATCATTTCCATCGTTCATCTTTATCAGTCATTTACTTTGGTGAATTCAGTTCATTAGTTGTGACTGTCGTATAACATTCATCATTTACGATGGATCCATCATACATAGAACAGCGGTACCCGGCAGTTGTCGGACATCAGTGACAGTATTACCCATCCACTGTGCCTAGGCCATATCATCATCATTTACAAATACGTCTTAAGTATTTACATATACTTCAATAGCCACAAATAATTCTCATTCTTCAAATCATCATCATTTTCATCACTTATCAAAATCATGCACATGCGTACATTTTCTTAAAACCAAGCATGCAATGTATATTTCATAAATTCATAAAAATCATGATCATGATACATAAAAATTTTAAAAAATAATAAAATGGGCTCAGGAAGCTGCCAGGACAATAATCTCACCCCGGGTGCAAAATGCACCATTTTGCCCCTAGAAACCCAAAATGACCATTTACCACTTGACCTCTAAATTTCGACCCGAAGCTTATCAAACTCCTTAAAACATCCCAAAACATAATTAAAATTATATCTTAGACATTCGAGCAGTTTCAAAACTGAATTGATTCGTCTTAAAACTTGGATCGGAGGCCCGGTTTTAACCCGAATCAAAACGAAACTTAACCAAAATTTTCCAAAAATTTTACCACACTTAAAACGTACCATTCCAACCATAAGACCACTCGTTTTAGCTCACTTTAAACCTTGAAACAACCTCGAAACGTGGCTGGACAAATCTGCTCTTCCTAGCCGTACCCTAGCCATGACTACTATCCAACCAAAGTATCGAACCCACACCAAACTAGCTAGGAACAGATGTGGACCATGCCTCTACTAGACATCAATAGGAACCTCTTGGACCAAACCATAACACGAGATCAGCCCCATGCACGCTGCACTAAGCCTACGACCGCTAGACGCCGAAGATGTAGCACCCGCGGCCGATCTTCTAACCATTCGATTGATCATGCTTGGGGCTGGTTCCAGCACATGTCAAACCCTTCTCAGACCCACCAGGGTCTAGTCCAAGGCTCGGATTGGTCCTTGCATTGTTGGCCCGACCCTTGCACGTGATCTCCCACAAACCAAGCCATTCCTTGGACACCACTCTCGATCTACATCAATCCTCCTTAAGTCTCGACTGCAGCACAATTTCTCTTAAACCATGACATGTCCCTGCACCCCAGTGATACTCACGGGAAATTTAGGGTCCGATTCCAGCAAGTGTCACTAATCCAGACGCAGGTTCCGAAATTACCCTGAGCCTGAAATCACAAATAAGATCGTTAGGATGGGGCCAGGAGGGTGTCCTGGCGTAGCCCCTCCGACGCTCAAGTCAGAGATTGAGGATATATGGGGGGAGCAGCTAAGGGTGCTGCTGAAAATAATATAGTGAATCTTTAATCATATGCTCAAACCTGGTATTTATAGGAGAATACCTGGGCCCTTGATGGGCTTGCTTTCCACTTGGGCTATGGATGGGCGATGCCTTAGCAGGAAAATAAAAATTCTCCACCCTCATACTCTAACTCCTCTGCTAAGTCGGGCCTTTGCAGGAGTTAGAGTGTGGAGGTGTTGAATTTTTATTTTCCTGCTAAGGCCCGGCTTAGCAGAGGAGTTAGAGGATGAATGTGGTGAATTTTTATTTTCCTGCTAGGGTATCACCTAACAGAGGAGTTATAGGGTGGAGGTGTTGAATCTTTATTTACCTGCTAAGGCCAGGCTTAGCAGAGGAGTTAGAGGGTGCAGGTGGTGAATTTTTATTTTCCTACTAAGGCCCGGCTTAGCAGAGGAGTTAGAGGATGAAGGTGGTGAATTTTTATTTTCCTGCTAAGGCATCGCCTAGTAGAGGAGTTAGAGTGTGGAGGTGTTGTATTTTTATTTTCCTGCTAAGGCCCAGGCTTAACAGAGGAGTTAGAGGATGAAGGTGGTGAATTTTTATTTTCCTGCTAGGGTAATCACCGTAGCAGAGGAGTTATAGGGTGGAGGTGTTGAATCTTTATTTACCTGCTAAGGCCCGGCTTAGCAGAGGAGTTATAGGGTGCAGGTGGTGAATTTTTATTTTCCTGCTAAGGCCCGGATTAGCAGAGGAGTTAGAGGGTGTAGGTGGTGAATTTTTATTTTCCTGCTAAGGCATTGCCTAGTAGAGGAGTTAGAGGGCGGGGGTGGTGAACTTTTATTTTCCTGCTAAGGCCCGACCTAGCAGAGGAGTTAGAGGGGGAGGTGTTGAATTTTTATTTTCCTGCTAAGGCCCGGCTTAGCAGAGGAGTTAGAGGGTGGAGGTGGTGAATTTTTATTATACTGCTAAGGCATCGCCTAGCAAAGGAGCAGAGTTTGGAGAAATTAAATTTTATTTTACCTACTCGGACTGATCCTAGCAGAGGAGTAAGAGGGATGAGGTGTTGAATTTTATGTTCCTGCTAAGGTATCACCTAGCAGAGGAGTTAGATGGGGAGGTGTTGAATTTTTATTTTCCTGCTAAGACGTCGCCTAGTAGAGAAGTTAGGGGGTGAGCGGAGTTGGGGATGAGGAGAATTTTTATTTTCCTACTAAGGTGTCGCCTAGCAGAGGAGTTAGGGGGTGAGGGTGGAGATTCTTTATTTTCCTGCTAAAGTGTCGCCTAGCAGAGGAGTTAGGGGGTGAGAGTGGAGAATCTTTATTTTCCTGCTAGGGTATCAACTAGCAGAGGAGTTAGAGGGTGATGAGGTTGAATCTTTATTTTCCTGCTAAGACATCGCCTAGCAGAGGAGCAGAGTTAGGGGTGAGGAGAATTTTTATTTTCCTGCTAAGGTGTCGCCTAGCAGAGGAGTTAGGGGGTGAGAGTGGAGAATCTTTATTTTCCTGCTAAGGCATCGCCTAGCAGAGGAGCAGAGTGGAGGAGAAGAATTTTATTTTTCTGCTAAGGCATCGCCTAGCAGAGGAGCAGAGTGGAAGAGAAGAATTTTATTTTCCTACTAAGGCATCGCCTAGCAGAGGAGCAGAGTGGAAGAGAAGAATTTTATTTTCCTGCTAAGGCATCCCTAGCAGATGAGTTAGGGGGTGGAGGTGTTGAATTTTATTTTCCTGCGAAGGTATCACCTAGCAGAGGAGCAGAGTTGGGGATGAGGAGAATCTTTATTTTCCTACTAAGGTGTCGCCTAGCATAGGAGTTAGGGGGTGAGCGGAGTTGGGGATGAGGTGATTTTTATTTTCCTGCAAAGGTGTCGCGTAGCAGAGGAGTTAGGGGGTGAGGGTGGAGAATCTTTATTTTCTTGCTAAGGTGTCGCCTAGCAGAGAAGTTAGGGGGTGAGAGTGGAGAATCTTTATTTTCCTGCTAGGGTATCACCTAGCAGAGGAGTTAGAGGGTGAGGAAGTTGAATCTTTATTTTCCTGCTAAGGCATCGCCTAGCAGAGGAGCAGAGTTGGGGGTGAGGAGAATTTTATTTTCCTGCTATGGTGTCGCCTAGCAGATAAGTTAGGGAGTGAGAGTGGAAAATCTTTATTTTCCTGCTAAGGCATCGCCTAGCAGAGGAGCAGAGTTGGGGATGAGGGTGGAGAATCTCTATTTTCCTGCTAAGGCATCGCCTAGCAGAGGAGCAGAGTTGGGGGTGAGGAAAATTTTTATTTTCCTGCTAAGGTGTTGCCTAGCAGAGGAGTTAGGGGGTGAGCGGAGTAGATGGTGGAGGTGTTGATTTTATTTTCCTGCTAAGGCATCGCCTAGCAGAGGAGTTAGGGGGTGGGCGCGTTGAATTTTATTTTCCTGCTAAGGCTCGGCTTAGCAGGCTTAGCAGAGGAGTTAGAGAGGGGAGGTGTTGAATCTTTATTTTCCTGCTAGGGTATCACCTAGCAGAGGAGTTAGAGGGTGAGGAAGTTGAGTTTTTATTTTCCTGCTAAGGTATAACCTAGCAGAGGAGTTAAGGGGTTGAGGTGTTGAATATTTATTTTCCTGCTAAGGTGTCACCTAGCAGAGGAGTTAGAGGGGGGAGGTAGGGTATCACCTAGCAGAGGAGTTAGAGGGTGGAGACGTTGAATCTTTATTTTCCTGCTAAGGTATCACCTAGCAGAGGAGTTAGGGGTTCAGGTGTTGGATATTTATTTTCCTACTAAGGTGTCACCTAGCAGAGGAGTTAGAGGGGGCAGGTGGGTATCACCTAGCAGAGGAGTTAGAGGGTGGAGACGTTGAATCTTTATTTTCCTGTTAGAACATCGCCTAGTAGAAGAGAAGGAGGAGGTTGGATATTTTATTAGACCTGGTGGTTTAATAACATCAAAGATAAACTGCGTGAGAAGCAGTAAATTCAAATGTAAAATACTCGAAAGATAGGACCGCAGGAACGAACAAGGGTTGACGCCGAGGCGGACGTCTGGCCAGCAGGCAGAGCCCGCGGCGTCGGGAGCTGGGCTGGGAGCGAGGCGTGCTCGGCGAGGGTTGGACGGTCGTGATATGGCCGGCACCGGCGAGCAGGAGATGTTTGTGGCGCACGGGTGTCGCGGCGCGGTGCTAAGCGAGGCTGGCGGAGGGCGAGGCGCAGGTGGGGCCAAAGGCGCTGGTCGAGGTGTGGCACTGGGCAGGGGCGTGGGCGCTCTGTTGCTCAGGGGGCGCCGTGGGGCGAGGGTGAGCGTGCATGGGCGCTCGGGCAAGAGTGCAGGCGGGGACAGGCGAAGCAGTGCGGGCGGGGGCTGGCGGAGCGTGCAGGGTGCTCGAGCGAGCGGCAGGGCAGCGAGGGCGAGCATGCCGGGGCGCTCGGGCGAGCGTTGCGGACGGGTTACAGGCGAGCGTGCAGGGGCGGCGGAAGGGCGCGAGAAACGTAGGGCGCTCGGGCGAGCTTGTGGGCGAGGACAGGCGAGCGTCCAGAGGCGCTCGGGCGAAGGAGCGTGCAGGGGCGCCTTGGCAGAGGTGGGACGAGGCGTGCTTGAACGTGCGCAGCAGGGGCGCGCAGTGAGGGTGCGAGGGCGCGCACTGGCTCGGGCGAGGGTGAAGCGGCGCGCGGCGGTGGCTCGGCGAGGGCGCGCTGGCTCCGGCGAAGGTGGGGCGGCGAGCGGCGGCGGGTTAAGGTGACGATGGAGTGGTGATGAGGTGGCGCTAATGTCAACGCGCAAGTGAATTGTGTGCGGGGAAGAGCTGGCGAATGAATTGCAGAAGAAATTTTTGTGGGAAAAGTGAGAAATGAAGGGAAAATTCACCACATTCATCCTCTAACTCCTCTGTTAAACCGGTCCTTAGCAGGAAAATAAAAATTCAACACCTCCACACTCTAACTCATCTACTAGGTGATGCCTTAGCAGGAAAATAAAAATTCACCACCTTCATCCTCTAACTCCTCTGCTAAGCCGGGCCTTAGCAGAAAAATAAAAATTCACCACCTGCACCCTCTAACTCCTCTGCTAAGCCGGGCCTTAGCAGGTAAATAAAGATTCAACACCTCCACCCTCTAACTCCTCTGCTAGGTGATACCCTAGCAGGAAAATAAAAATTCACCACCTTCATCCTCTAACTCCTCTGCTAAGCCGGGCCTTAGCAGGAAAATAAAAATTCAACACCTCCACACTCTAACTCCTGCAAAGGCCCGACTTAGCAGAGGAGTTAGAGTATGAGGGTGGAGAATTTTTATTTTCCTGCTAAGGCATCGCCCATCCATAGCCCAAGTGGAAAGCAAGCCTATCAAGGGCCCATGTATTCTCCTATAAATACCAGGTTTGAGTATATGATTAAAGATTCACTATATTGTTTTCAGCAGCACCCTTAGCTGCTCCCCCCATATATCCTCAGTCTCTGACTTGAGCGTCGGAGGGGCTACGCCAGGACACCCTCCTGGCCCCCTCATAACGATCTTATTTGTGATTTCAGGCTCAGGGTAATTTCGGAACCTGCGTCTGGATTAGTGACACTTGCTGGAATCGGACCCGAAATTTCTCGTGAGTATCACCCAGCAACAGCAGCCAACAACCCCTTGCATATCAACATGAAGAAACGTGAGTGTATGCCATAAAGATGCAAGGATTCTTGACTAACGTATGCATAATTGGTACTAAATTATAAATGGATTCTTCACACAAATACATGTAAATCTGAATAATAATGGCGTGAGTGATAAGTGAAGGGATACATGGCATGCCTTTAAGAATTATGCTCGAAAACTTGAAGTATTCCACGTCGGGGAGGCACCGGAAGACCGAGGAAGGAGGCTTGCTTGCAAGAAATGGGATAGCCAAAGCTTTCAGCTGTCATTTTTTGTGAATATGGCTGCTGGAGTGGGGAGGGACGGCTAAATATATTTAGGATTAGGTTTAGGGTAGCTTAGAATAATATTTAAATGGTTAAACACAAGATAATTAGCCCTTATTTACATTTTAAAAAGATTAAAGATGGTCTTGAGCCCACTAAGCTTAAAAATAGGCGCATCAAGCCCAAACGCACTCTCGAAAAATATTTTGTTAAGGTATGTTTTTGAAAATACTGCCCGAGCCCTCAAAAAGTACCCTGATTCGATAAATTTTCGTACCGATTAAAAATATGCTAATGGGTAAAAATACCCAACAAAGCCCATTTCTTGAAAAATACACTTAAAAAACTTTTAATTAATAAAAATTTTACATTTAACAAAAATAATTTTCTTGAAAATTCCCCGGTCTCCATTCCTCGATCGAGCGCGGAATGCCTCTAGAATCCCTAATGCGTGAACTTTTAAAATAACCATGAAATGAACCCAATCATGCAATAATTATGAGTTAAATGTATAAAAATAAATAAACACATCATTTGAATAAAATCCTAGATTTCACGCATTCAGGTTACATAAATTTAAATTCCTGGACCTTACACAATCGGTCTTGATAGGGTTAGCTATACAGACCTATATTTCTCAACGGTTAAGAAAAGGTCGGACCACAAGTAATACGGAAATTGTTCCAATGGTTCTTATGATATTGTTATAATCAAATATGGAAAGTCAAAAAATAAGTGTAGTAAAAAAATGACACAAAAATTTTAATAGATGTCTAGAGACTCAAGCTCATTCTTCACTGCTTCTTCCAATTAGATTTATTTACTAGAAGACATTGATTTTATGATTCTTAGCAACAACCCACTTCAACCTTATGCCTGAACCACTGCTTATGTTTAAACTCCTAATTACCTCTTTCAAACATTGATCCACATAGTCAAACAACCAATATAATACAAAAATTAAGATATAAATAAACATTAGATTCAAATTGTGGAACAACTTTTCAAATGTTTTAGACATAAACAGTTGAGTAGTTGGACAAAAGCCCTTGATGATCTGATTGAAGTGAGGGTTGTTAAGTAGTAGTGAACTGATGTGTGAAGAATGCTCAAAAATCGTTTAGAGAATGCGAGATTGAAAAATTGCTTCGAATGCATGTTCTTGTGATTTTCATAGCTTTAGCTCTTCTTGGCATTGTCTATTATAATGTTCTTTTCCATTTGCTCATTAAACAATTGTTTGTCTCAATGAACGAGAACTAATGCAAAAGCACTATTGTCGCTGTTTTTGATGTATCATAGTACACTTCAATAAATGGACGATTTGGCATTTATCTGATGCAGAATGAAATAGTCACCGACATAAAAAGGTAACCAGCTCTCCGATGTCTTTTTCGGCTAACATTCCGACTTTTAATTTCTTGTTTGCAATGCAAGATCAGAGAGTAAAATTTTCTGATAAAGTAAGTGAGATCCTTGTATGATGTGTGATTTATATATATAGATATCTTACTCAACCGTTTTCAAATAATTCGATATGATGAACGGTTGAGTAGTCATTATGTCATAGACTTGTATGCTTGAGCGGTTGAGTAAATCAAAAGAATTACTAAAACTAAAATAGTTGTATAGCTTCACATCTTGAGACCGGTTGAACGACATCTTCTGAATCTTTAGTAGGGCATTCGAGTACCTGTAATACATTGCAAAGACAACTTGATCTAAATTAATAAGTTATTGTTTTTTTTATTACCAAAACTAAGAAATCTAATAAATTTTTCTTTTTTGGTGATGACAAAACTTAAGCTCCAGAAACTTCATATGCACTAAAAAAATGAATTTCATTGAGATAATGAATTTCATCGTTACAATATATAGCAAGATAATATATCCTGGTACACATACATGCATAAAAATTAACACCTATACTACCACCTAAACCAGGAGCTTCCACCACTTCTTCATCCACAACTTCTCTTAGATTGTTCCTTCTTCTTATTCTCTTTTTCAGTTGGTCTTCTTCTAGCTTCATCCTATCTCTGTCTACATGCCTCTTCCTGCCTTTGTTGTTTTCCCTCTTTTGGGCATCACCTTTCCAAAAATTATCTTGAATTTCTAACAAGTGTAGCTTGAAGACTTTCAATGCGAGCTCCAAGTCTTTGTTCAGTTTGTGTTAACTACCCAGACAATGTGACTATTGCATCGTTGGTGTGATTTTTTTGATGATATGAACTCATACATCCAGAATTTGATGTTGAACTTGAGTTCAGAGAAAATCCTATTACAGCTTGACGAAGATTAGAGACACCAACACCGTAGGATATTAAACGAGCATCAAAGTTGACCATGAAACTTGACAAACTTTGATTGTTACACTCACAAGAGCATGTTTTCCACAAGTATTATAATTCACTGAGTCTGAATGTCGTATCCAGATGGAAGTTACGGTAATTACAAGTCTACTGTGATATCTTTCTAGTTTTTTATATTTTAATTATTTTAGCCTTAAATGATGATTTTTATATGTTCAAAATTATAAATTAAATGGTCGAAAATAGAGAATTCACTCTTTTTATTTATATGAAACATAATTGGAATCCACTTGCTAAAATGGATCCAATAGATTAAATATATCATTATTTATTAGTTTTATTTATTATTCTCATATTCATATATTATATATACCAACACTTATAAATATTGTCAAATATTTATTGAGTTATATATTTTTTAACATCAAATCAAAGTAATAATTTTAAATGACTGGTAATACCAAACTATCATTTAGATTATACCAATAATTCAATATTATGACAATATTCATATATAATAAATCAAGGTAACCATTTTATTTTTTTGGTAATATCAAATTAATATTTAAGTGATATCAAGAATTTGGTGTAACATATAGTATTGATAAATCAAAACTCGCAAATATAAGTATGGTATATAAAAATGCTTAAATAAAAGAAACTATAAACACATTAAAATAAATAAAGATGAAATAATATTACTTTATTATCATACAAATAGCTTCATCTTTTCATCTCGACTTTGGAATATTACTACTAATGATGGAAATGAGAACTTGAAATATATATTTAGCATGATAATTGTATTTAAGTGAAGAAATTCAGAGAAAATAAAGAGAAAACGTATGAACTCAAAGTTTAGTTAATAGAATTAGGGATGATTTTATTCATCACGATGCATCTTATTTACAGACCAATTTTGGGGAGACAAAAGAAAATAAAATATTATTTTGTACATATAATCGGTGAATTTTTTTTTTCATTAATGACCCAAATATTTATTGCATCTTTTACTCCATCTTGGACAATATTTCCAACGGATTTTGTTGAATATTTTAGTTTTGATGTTTGGAACCAAACTAAATTCCAGAGTTAAACGGAACTCAGAACCAAAGTTTAACTGAAATAAGAAATCTAAATGTCCAATGAGAAGGATAACGTGAGGTAAACTGATTCTGGGTCGACTAATTTAGATCTACCGAAAGTGTAGGAACGAGTGTTTGCCGCTTTACGAAAAGATATAGCTGGTGGTAATTGTGTATCTCAAATCTTTTAAATTGCACATCAGCTCAAGTACCACGGTTTGATTGCTCCTCCAGATGGGATAATATTGCACTCAACAATCTCACTTCCAATAATTACACTCCTTGCAATCAAGGGGACTCAAACCCGTGACTTTGGCTTTGATACCAATTTTGGGATGACTGAGCGCTTTCCATTTTACCAAAAGCTATAGCTGGTGGTAATGAAGCAACTCAAATCATTTAAACTGCACAAAAACTCAAGCACCACGGTTCAATCACTCCTACCGTTGGGATAATTATTAAACCAAACAAAAAGTATGTAATCTGGATAAAATATTTTCACTTTCTGGTAAATCAACCCGATCAATGATTAAGGATCGCAGTCTGTTGATAAAGCTTTTCATTTTCATAGATCATTGATTAAGATTCAGAGCTGCATTCATTATTCTGCATATATCAAAAAGGACGATGATCTTGAAACAAGGACATCCACATTCATGAAAAGATATATTTGGAACAGGTTTGTGAGGCCCCGGGCCGAAGAGGGCAGGGGGTGATCGCCGATGCCATGAGGTTGCACGAACAATGAGCGGCTTCTGGTAGGTTTCTAGGCAGAGGGAATATGGATAAACCGATCTTACACCGGAATGAGAGGGATTCTGAAACTGTTCAGGTATGGGGTTGTGCAGTTGAAGAGGGTTTAAAAGATTTGATATATACTACTCATATCAAGAAGGTACATCTTTTTTTCGATAGCTCATCACATAAGAACTCCAAAGTTAAGCGTGCTTGACTAGGAGCAATTTTGGTACGGATGATCCCTCGGAAATTTCCTTAGGGTGCGTGTGAGTGAGGACATAAGCACGCTGGAAAGATTCGTCTTGATACATCGAGAACATTCGTCGAATCTGGGGCGTTACTGTTAGAGTAGATGCCCTGCAAGCCAACGGTTGGCTAGGAAATTTATTGACTCAAATGAAATAAACAATCTTTATTTTAATATAATTTAACTTTTTATGGTCTTGTTATACTTTATCTGTATACCCATGCATACAGCATAGATAAAGTCCTTGATTATGCTTTAATACAAATGAATCGTAATTCGATGTTGAAACTCATTTGTAAACACTGCATATTCTAAATTCGTTCCTAGTCGATTCAGCCGCCTAAAACAGGGATAAAGGCCACTTGAGCTCGAGACTAGCATCTGTGATGTTGTGTACTGCGTTTCTTGGTAAGGGCATAGAGATGTCCAAATATGCAGATGGGTAGTCGTTTGATGATTATACCGAACAACCCTCCCTCGGACTTTCCAAGTGGTTATCATACATCGAGAGGATAAGTCCGTGGTTATGATTGTACACCATTAGTCCCTACGACTCGGGACAACACTGAGGCTCTATATGCTAGGGTTGTGCTTTGACGACTCGTTTACCGGCTTCAGGAGAGTCATCAGGTGGCGAGGTTGGGTACAATTATGACACATATAGGAGCCAGTGCATTGTAGTCGGGGATTCACCGCTCACCTACGGGTGTAGATATCATATGTGATCTAAAGAAATTATAGTGCGTGGAATCTCTGGCCAGAGTATGAGATGTACATTAGAGAAGGAGTTCTCCAATGGTATATGCGATGCCACTATTATAGTTATCACATAGTTATCGAATAAATATGCAACCCTCGATGAACCAATGGTTGCAGATTCGATCGAGATATATGAGATGAAGGGACCGTATTGTACGTTAATCATAATCGACTGGTTCTTGCAGGCACTATCAGTGATACCTAGGGGATCATGGGGCGATGCTACTGGACGCTCTTACCATGATCCGATGGGTGCAATCAGAAATGAGTTCTGACATTCTTGATCGAGGTGTTGATGAAAAGAATGAGGCTAACTAGGGTAAGCCCGAATAAGAATAAATGTTATTCTGAATTACAATGAGTTGTGAACCCACGGCTAGCTGTATCCCTGAACCATTGAGGGTCACACAAGCACTGGATCGTTTGTTCCTGTTGAGAAAATAAATTCAAGGAGTTGAATTTATGAGATAGTAAATTCAAGAAGTTGAATTATAAAAATATGGAGAGAATAAATTCAAAGGGTTGAATTTATGAAATTTGATAATTTAATTTATTAACTCAAAAGTTGAGTTTATTAAATATTAAATTTTGGATGTGAGAAATTCAAGGAGTTGAATTTATAATTTAAATATTAAATTCAAATGTTGAATATATAATGGATATACGCAAGATTTGGTCTAATATATGCATGCAATTAGAATCCATTAATTAAGTTAAAGGATGGATTAGAAAAATATAATAATGATTTTTAAATTATTATAATGCATGAAATTTCGGTGGAGAAAATCGAGATTGCCAAATGTTGGCATGCAATTTTAGAATCTTTAATGAACTTAATTAATTAGATTAATTAAGGAAATGAAAGATTAGAAATAATAATAAGAATTTTGATTCTTATATATATAATATATTGCATCCGAAAGTTTTGGAAAATAAAAAGAATATGTCATTAATTTAGAATCTTTAATTAACTTAATTAATTAGATTAATTAAGTAAATTAAGGATTAGAAATAAAGATAATGATTTTGATTCTTAATTGATAAGGGAGCACCCCGAGAGTTTTTAAAAAGGAAAAAGAGGTACTGCTCTTCAATTCAATTCCTTGGGCAAGAAGATTTTCGGCTCTCCCAATTCCAAAAGCTGCTCTCGAAATCTTTTCTTATGCAAAGAAAATTCGGCTTGTGCTAATTAATCGCGATGAGTCGATTTCTTCTTCGTGTTCTATCTCTACGCAAAAACATCTTATAATTTTCTAGTGCAAATTGTAAGAAGAACAAATATTCCGGTCGTGGATCGGATTAGGAGATCGAAGAATGTTCGTAGGGATTTACAACAAGAGCTACATCCGCTAATACCGGTGTAGTTGGAGTCACGTGATTTATTCACCAAAGGTATAACGATTTTATTCATCCTTTGTATGTTTTTGTTAAAATCATATGAGCGCCCATACAATAATTTGATTGTCAAAATAAATAAAAATTTTAAACTTCCGCTGCGTTTGGGCGTGTAGAAAACCCAGATCCAACAGTTACAAGTTTAACGTTGTCAATTGAGAGTATAAATAGATCTCTTAACTTGAATCAAGACATAGTTCCGACTCTTGACCATACAAAGAAAACGGATTATCTCTCAATTAAGCCTTCAAAACCCAATTGAAAATTAGCACACACAAACAATTCATTATCAGATCAGTTCAAGAACTCATTCGTGCTTAGAAGTTTTCAGTTCTATTTGTTATTGAAAGTAAGAAGTCTTACTTTTCAAAAGTCTATAGATTAAAGTTTTTACTAATAGTTTCAGTCAGATAGTGTTTAAGTCATACTGAAGTGGGTGATTTCAAATTGTTTGTAATTATCAAAGTCTTTTAGTGCAAACCTTCCACGAGGAAGAAGCTCTGAACATTCAGAAAAAATTTCGCATTCAGTTTACTTTTCAGTTCTACCTAGTCAATTGTTCAACGATTTTCAATAAGCCTACTTCCACATAGATTAACTGATTGGCTCGCTGAAAAATTTACTGAAAATAATTTATATTCCAGTTTTGCTGACCGAACCGAAATAATTTTGGCTAAATTTATTCACCCCCTCTAAATTTTATCTTCGATCCTAACATGTGGTATCCGAGCGGTTCATTCTTGTCCATGAACAAAATAATCCTTTATGACATCATTCAGTAAGATTCCAATGTAATGTAAACAAGATTTTGATGATTTGAAGATCATGATGCAGGATCACATAGCTTCTCAAGATGATGATATATGTCATGTCATCACAGATGGACCAATGAAGAAACTAAAAGCAAATACATTTATAGCCATCACTGAAGGTGTTCCTCAAATGCTGGAAAAACCAAGAAGCAGATGGAAAAATGATTATAAGAAGAAAGAAAATTAGGACAATGTGGCTAAAGATATTCGGTAGGCAAAAACACATTTAGAAAAATCAAAATGTGAAAAACTGCAAAAGAAATAAAGGAAAATTGATATAACTATGTGAAGGAATGAGCATACCAAAGAAAAAAAGCTCTTTGTGGCCATACAGAAATTTGACAATATATGAAGACTAAAGAATCTATGTCTGATTTTGATGAAAGGGTTTGTAAGGTCTAGAAATTCCAACGACGTAACCTGACAGTATGCAAATCTGGGGTATTAGAAAAATGCGTATTTAATTATTTGAAAAGCATTAAATGCAGGTTTATGACATGATTATGTGCTTTATTTCATGGTTTACTAGATTGCATGTAATAGAGTTTTAGCGGTATTCGATGCTGGAACGAGGAACGGAGACCAGAGATTTTTATTAAACAATTATTTTTAGTTATTTAATATATGGTTTATTCAATATGTAATTTTTGAAAATGGGTATTTTATGGTATTTTTACACGCCGAGTCATATTTTAAACCGATATTCGCTTTTTGGCAAAATTAAGGACTTTTTGAGGGTTCAGGTATTATTTTTGAAAACTTATTAAAACGAAATATTTTACATACATGTTATTGGACTTGTTGGGCCTTTTATAGTAGGATTTTGGGCCAAGACCTCAACCTTTTAATATTTTAAAGCCTAGGCCTATTATCCCATCATTGTTCCATTTTATTTTTCATTGAAACCCTAGCACTCCCCACTTCTCTCTCAGCCACACACATCCATGCCTCCAGCAGCTTTTTGTCTTTTTTTCAATGGTAATTCAATAGGTTTATCGTCCCGTCCCTCTAGTGTTCGTCTCTCGCTTCGTTGGTTTGATTTTTCGAATGTTTAGACGCAAAGGCACATCCTATACCCTCTTTTCTTCTTCAATCACTTCATAATACATATTTTAAATGATTTTGCATGGTAGCTAATAATTTTACTAATATGAATGGGTCTTACATGGTTTTTACATGAAAATATGGATTTTATTGTCATGCTTCTCACGTTTTTATCTCGGTTTGAAGGGGGCTGCTAGGTTTGAGGTATGAGGCATGGTCTACAACAGGTATGTAAGTGTTCTAAGTGCTAGGTTCAGACCTGGAACGAGTCATGTAAGGGCTCGATCAGAAATTCATGATTTTGGCTCGGTTTTTGGCTCGATCGGGTTATAGGATGGGAGCAGTTGTGCAAGGGTTGTTCCATGCCTTGTATCAGACCCTGCTGGGTTTGAGAAGTGGCCTAGGGTGGCTCGTTCACAGCTGGTCATTGTCTAAGGGCAGATCGAGGGATCTAGGGATGGTAAGGATTCAGCTGGCTTGTCTTTCTTGAACCATGCACGTCCATGTGCATGGGGATGTGGACCATGGTTAGATCTATCCAGGAGGGTCGAGTCACATCCTAGGGTGGTTTGGTTTGGGTTTGGTCCAGGCTGGTTTGGCGTGGGGTTTGGTTTTTGGCTTGGGATTGCAACTAGTGTTTTGGCCTTGTAGTGTATGAAAATCCAACAGCTGTCCTCTCAAGTTTTAGGGTCATATATTGTAATGCCTGCAGGTTACTCGTACAAATTCTAATAATGCATTTATGTCATTTATTATGTAGGTATTTAGCTCATTATGTTTTACATATTGATAGAGATATCGATATTGAGATTGAATATGATTTCTAGATTGTCCATAGTGTATTGAGAATGAATATGTGTTTCAATAGTGATAATAAGATGTGAAGGTAAAAGTAGTGTAATGGAAGTTTGTAGGAAATGAGATGAAAATATGAAAGATTTTACGGGTTTTAGCATAATGATTTGAATAATTATCTAAATTATGTGAGGCTACAACCATTAGAAAGCTAAGATATAATCTTACAATTTTCTTGTTTTGGGTTTTGTCCAAATCATTGGGGAAGACAAGCCAATTTTGTTTCAGATGTGTTAAGTCGAAAATCCAGTTCTATTGCCGAAATGTTAGTACAAGAACAAATCTTATGGGATTTAAAGAACTTGAAGATTGATGTTATTCCAAAGGGAGCTGCAATCCGGTTATCATCCCTCATGGTTCGACCAACTCTTATAGACAGGATGAAGGCCGAAAAAAGTACAGATAATGAATTACAACAACTGAGACAGCGAGATGAATAAAAAGGAAATTTCAACTTTGGATTGAATGGGGAAGAAATATGGATATATCGAGTTAGATTGTGTGTGCCAAAACAAGGAACGATAAGAACCGACATTCTTATAGATACTTATGCTACACCTTATTCGATTCATCCAGGGGGCACGAAAATGTACAAAGATTTAAAACCATTGTTTTGGTGGCCAGGTATGAAAAAGGATATTTCTCAATTTTTTGCACCATGTCTAACTTGTCAACATGTCAAGATTGAACATCAAAGACCAGCAGGACTCTTGAAACCATTACCCATTCCTGAGTAGAAATGAGAACATATTACGATGGATTTCATTCTTGGTTTTCCAAGAACACAAAGAAGATTCAATTCTTTATGGGTCATTGTTGATTGGCTCACAAAATCATCTCACTTTTTTCCAGTAAATACCACATACGCGATGAACCAATATGATGAAGAATACATCAAAGAGATAGTGAGGCTTCACGACATCCATTGTCCATTGTATCTGATAGAAACCCCAAATTTACGTCTGTATTTTGATAGAGTTTACACCATACTATGGGAACTCGATTAGCATTTAGTACAACATTCCACCCTCAAACTGATGGACAATCAGAACGAGTAAATCAGATCTTAGAAGATATGTTGAGGGCATGTACTATTGACTTTCCATGCAGTTGGGACATTAAACTACTGTTGGATGAGTTTACATATAACAATAGTTATATATCAAATATTGGAATGGCACCGTATACTGCTTTGTACGGTAGAAAATGTCGCTCTCCAGTACATTGGGATAAAATAGGAGAAAGAAAGTTATTAGGTCCTGAATTGGTGAAACAGACAGCAGAATTGGTGACCAAGATTAGAGAAAGAATGCACACTGCCTAGAGCCGACAGAAAAGTTATGCTAATGTGCGACGTCTTCAATTGGAATTTCAAGTCGGTGACCATGTATTTGTAAAAATATCACCATTGAAGGGCATCTTGCGTTTTGGTAAGAAGGGAAAGTTAATTCCAAGATATATCTGTCCATTTGAAATCCTTGACAGAATATGAGACATGGCATACCGAGTTTCTTTACCACCAAACTTGTCAAATGTTCATAATTTTTTTAACGTCTCCTTGATATGGAATTATTTGGCCAATCCTTCTCATGTTCTTCATTACGAACCATTGGAGCTTGCATCGAACCTCTCGTATGAAGAACAACCGGTCCAAATCCTCAACAAGAAATCAAAAATGGTATGAAGCAAGGAAATAACCTTACTATTATGGTGCAATAAGGAAATCGAAGAAGCAGCTTGAGAGCGAGAAAATAAAATTCAATAGAGATATCCTGAACTATATGGTACGTCAAATTTCGAGGAAGAAGTTCTTTGAAGGAGGGGAGAATTGTAATGTCCAGTTACTCGTACAAATGATAATAATGCGTTTATGTCATTTATTAAGTAATTATTTAGCTCATTATGTTTTACATAATGATTGAGATATCGATATTGAGATTGAATATGATTTCTAGATTGTCCATGGTGTATTGAAATGAATACGTGTCTCAATAGTGATACTAAGATGTGAATGTAAAAGTAGTGTAATGGAATATTGTAGGAAATGGGATGAAAATATGACAGCTTTTACGGGTTTTAGCATAATGATTTGATAATTATCCAAATTATGTGAGGCCACAACCATTAGAAAGCTAAGATATTTACAACGTTCATGTTTTGGGTTTTGTCCAAAGCATTGTGGAAGACAAGCCAAAAGTGTCCCAAAGTGTGTCGTGTGTATTGTCATTCCTTCACTGACATGATACCAATTGGAGATTCAAGCCAAGACATAGGGTTACAACTTTCATATTTACGACTTTTCCCGATTATGAAAGGAAGAAACGTTTCTAGAGCGATCTTTGATGAAACCATGTGAAATACAGAATGCTTGGGAGCCCGAGCAGTAAGTTTTGACAGCCCGAGTGCCCATATATTACAAGTTCAGTATTTTTCCTGACAGTTCCACACCCGGAGGTAAGAAATGACCGCTCGAGCGCCAGTGCATATTTTTTTTAAAATTTGGGACCGAGAGTTCCGCGCCTGGGAGGTAAGAAATGACCGCCTGAGCGCCGCCTGATGTGTGAAAAGATAAGTTTCAAAATATTTGAGCTTCTTTACCACTTCCTCACCTTCTTCAGCTGCAAGAACTCGAAAGAAATACAAAGACCCATCCTCCTAAAGCTCCTTTCATCCTTTTTTTCATCATTTTGAAGTAAGAACTTAGTTCTCCATCACAAGAAATTCCTAAGGGTGTAAGTTTTCATCTCTTTGGTTGTTATACATGTAGAGGAGTAAATTTCACCTAGTATAGATATAGTGTGAGGCCCGGGGCCGAAGAGGGCGGGGGTGATCGCCGGTGCCATCAGTTGCACGAACAATGAGCGGCTCCTGGCAGGCTTCTAGGTGGAGGGAACATGAATGAACCGACCCACACGGGAATGAGAAGGATTCCGAGACTGTTCAATGTAATGGACTGTAGAGTTGAAGAGGGCTTAAAAGATTTGATTGGTACTACTCATATCACGAAGGTATCTTCTTTTCAGTAGCTCATCACATAAGAACTCTAAAGTTAAGCGTGCTTGACTTGGGGCAATTTTGGGATGGGTGACCTCCTGGGAAGCTTCCTAGGGTGCGTGTGAGCGAGGACATAAGCACGCTGGAAAGACCCGTCTTGATACAGTGAGGACAGTCTTCGAATCTGTGGCGTTACAAGTGGTATCAGAGCCGACCTCTCTTAGTACGGTGTGGTTCGGGGATGAACCAAGCGGAAGCTGGTGGGCATGTGAGGCCCGAGGCCGAAGAGGGCGGGGGGTGATCGCCGGTGCCATTAGTTGCACGGACAATGAGCGGCTCCTGGCAGGCTTCTAGGTGGAGGGAACATGAATGAACCGACCCACACGGGAATGAGAAGGATCCCGAGACTGTTCAATGTAATGGACTGTACAGTTGAAGAGGGCTTAAAAGATTTGATTGGTACTACTCATATCACGAAGGCATCTTATTTTCGATAGCTCATCACATAAGAACTATAAAGTTAAGCGTGCTTGACTTGGGGCAATTTTGGGATGGGTGACCTCCTGGGAAGCTTCCTAGGGTGCGTGTGAGCGAGGACATAAGCACGCTGGAAAGACCCGTCTTGATACATTGAGGACAGTCTTCGAATCTGTGGCGTTACAAGTGGTATCAGAGCCGACCTCTCTTAGTACGGTGTGGTTCGGGGATGAACCAAGCGGAATCTGGTGGGCATGTGAGGCCCGAGGCCGAAGATGGCGGGGGGTGATCGCCGGTGCCATTAGTTGCGCGGACAATGAGCGGCTCCTGGCAGGCTTCTATGTGGAGGGAACATGAATGAACCGACCCACACGGGAATGAGAAGGATCCCGAGACTGTTCAATGTAATGGACTGTACAGTTGAAGAGGGCTTAAAAGATTTGATTGGTACTACTCATATCACGAAGGCATCTTCTTTTCGGTAGCTCATCACATAAGAACTATAAAGTTAAGCGTGCTTGACTTGGGGCAATTTTGGGATGGGTGACCTCCTGGGAAGCTTCCTAGGGTGCGTGTGAGTGAGGACATAAGCACGCTGGAAAGACCCGTCTTGATACAGTGAGGACAGTCGTCGAATTTGGGGCGTTAGATATAGTAACTGAACTATTGACATATTTGACAGCATAAGAACAAGAAACATCGTCTCAAACCAATGTTCTTATGCTTGGAAGGTAAGTTGGCATGTTCTTGAACTAATACATGAGTAATATTATGTATTTCAAATGCTTTCCATTGATTATTGCTATATGCACATTTTTAGTATGTTTATTGATGGGACTTTGACTGTTGCACTCCCAAGAGCAGGTTGTCCGCAAGTAGTATAATTCAGTGAGTCCGAATATCATATCCACAGGGAAGCTAAGTTAATTACAAGTCCACTACAATGTCTTTTTGTTTGTTTTTGATTTTTTCTTTTAATTGTTTGAATTTTTAATTGGTAATTTTTAATTGTTCAAATTATAATTGAAGTAGTTGAGATTAAAGGATCCACTCTTGGTATTTTAATAAAGTTAACATTAATGAATATTATTGAAATCCACTTAATAAAATGGTTCCAATATATTAAATATTCATATTAATATTATTTTATGTATTTTTATCTTATATGTATATACACCAAAACTTATAAATGTTATCAAATATTTATTGTGCTATTTATATTTGTAAACACTAAACCAAGGTTCCCACTTTAAATGGTTGGTAAAACCAAACAAACATTTAAATGGTACCAAAAAATTAATATTATGATATATTCATATATAATAAATCAAGAAATCTACTTTGAATGGTTGGTAATACCAAACTAAAATTTAAATGGTTCCAAGAATTTAGCGTAACATATAGCAACAATAAATCAAAACTCTCACTTATAAGTATGATATAATAATGCTTAAAGAAATAAATATAACATAAAAAATAAATAATGATTAAATAATATAAAACATATATTCTTACCTTTCAATCATCTTATTATCACGCCAAGAGTTTCACCTTTTCATCTCAACTTTGGAAGTTAGCTACTCATTATTCAAAGTGTATAACTTTGAATATGAAATTAACATGTTAATTAATTTAAATGAAAAAATAAAAGAAAAAAAAAGAGAGAAATATTATGAACTCAAAGGTTTGTTCTGAAATGAAGGATATCTCAATACATTACAATGCACCCATATTTATAGCCAAATTTAGAGACAACCACAAATAAAATATTATTTTTTTACAGATAAGTCTTCATTGGTATTCCAAGAAATTATGTCAACATACACATCAATTTTGAAAATATTCCCATCCAACCACATAAAACAAAACATGTAGATAATTGAGTTGTTTGAATTGTGGTATTTATTTTTCACCATTTGACCAAGTAATTTGAGAGATATGGTCAAAATGCTAGAGCATGGTAAAACTGTCACTCCTTTGGTAACTTTATTTGTTGCTTAATTTGATCCCAATTGTGAGAAGATTTTTATCTCATGTTTTTCACCAATATTGTAGATATTATCATTAACTTTCTACAGATCCAAAAATCAACTTAATCCCATTTGCAACGCCAATGTTATTCTTATTTTATCGAACCTATAAAAATAGTAAAAACTTATAATTACACAACTTATTTTTATAAAATTTATTATAAAACATATAATATTTAAACATTTAATAAAACAAAAACTATAAATTTATATTATAAATCATTTACTACAATTTTTATGTTTATCATTTATTGATGAAAACATAGCACTATATCTAATTGTTATGTATTAAATATGAAAGACATTCTTGAATATTGAAAATGAACATGAATATATGCTATGATATGACATGATTTAAAGATTCATTGTTGACCAGGACTTGATATGTATGTTCTTTCTATTCATATTGATAAGTATAAGTGCCAACCTATTGAGTTTTATAAACTCACGTAGCTCATGTATTACAGGATCAGGTAATGAAGATACATGGATGCCAGTTCGCCAGTGGATACTCGTGACGTGCCTTACCTCGACAAGAACCTGACGTCTTATTGTAGAGCTTCCGCATATGTATTATAGTGAACTTTATGTTAAGGTTTGAAATAAGTTTTACAATGTTTATGTCTATGTGTATAACGATATGGTGTATGTTTGGGTATGATTATATGATTGTATGTTGTTGCTTGGGTTGTTGGCTTACACAAAATATAGGGACATCATGCCAAAATTTTTATAAACCGTCAAATTGATGCCCTTGTTTGAATTGCTTCATAATATAGGTATATCGTTCAAACCCTATTTTGATTACAAGTATAAGAATTATTAATCATGTCAAGTATAGAAGAAGGGTGTGACATATATGGCTGGGAATATGTTGTTTAGGGGCTGGTAAAGTCGTGGTTTAAGTGTGGGAAAGTTTGGTTGCGTTTCGGGTTGATTCGAGTTAAAACCGGGACTCCGATTCAAGTTTTAAAACGAATTATATAATTTAACGCATGGGCTCGAGTTTATGTCTAAGAAATGATTATAAGTATGTTTTAAGGTGTTTGGATGGATTCAGGTCGAAGTTTTAAGGTCCATGGGTAAAATGGTCAAATTAGGGACCATTTTGCCCCTGAATTGAGTTAGCAGTCCTGACAGTGTCATGATAACTGAAAATGCATGTTTAAAATGTTTATTTTATGTGAATATGGAATTTTATGATAAGTGCTGAAAACACGTTGTATGCTTGTTTTCAAGAAAATGTATGTATATGCATTAAATTTTATAAGTGATGAAATGTTGAAAGGAGGTGATTTTTTTGTGACTAACACGAACAAAAACACGAACATGAACACGAACACGAAACATATAAGGCCAAGGCTCAGTTGACGGGTGAGAGTGTCGCTAATATCCCCGCCGTCTGGAACCATGGTTATACGTAGATGGATCCATCGACCAACAGCTGTTACGAAAGTCAACAACTAATGATCTGAATTCAATAAAGGAAAAACAAATACTTATATGATGAAATGGTTTGATTATGAATATGTTTATGTTTATGTTTATATTCATGCTTTTTAAGATCATGAAATTTATTTTAATTACAGTACTTTTCACTGTTGCACGATATGTATACGTACTTTGTTATAACAGTTCGAGTGTGTTGTGTCTTTAGACTCACTAGGTGTTATTGATGCAGGCGATCATGTTGATGAGACGGCTGGAAGTGCTGAGGACTGAGTGTACTAAGCTAGGGGTCCCAGGGAAACCCGAGGACCTTGTATTTTCCGCATTACATGATTATAAGAGGACATGTTTCAACAATTTTAATAGGTTGATGATTTTACTGTGTTGAGGGTTTTTGGAAAATTTTATTATGCTTGGTATTTTATGTTTAACAGTAAACATTTCAGTCAATTACACTTTTAAGGTTTTTAACTACAGTTATTTTATTCAGTCGTTGGTTTGAATTTTATACGTATTTTTGTGTATATATTCGGCCGAGATTTGGTGACAAAAAAAAAATCAGTAGTTCAGTAGTAGATGTTTCAGAGTTAGTGGAATCATAACAGATCTAAGTGAACTTGGAAAAGTTCACAACAACCGAGAAGTGATTTTGAAGGTAATGAGAGGAATCCCAAAAGAATGGGATGTCAAGACTATAACAATGTGTCAATCCAAAGATTTGAGCAAGATGGAGCTCTATGATTTGTTTGTAGACTTAAAGCTTATGAATTTGAATTTCAAATCAGAGACGATGTTGATCAGTATACCTTTCCTCTGACTAAGGCTCTAACTGCAATGAAACTGGAACAACCAGTTTTGATTGAAAAATCTGCTGAACAATTCAATAGTTATGCCATGTCAGTGTTTGTGAATAAATTTGGCAAATTTATATGAAAGAATCAATGCAATTTTCAAAATTCCAGTCGAAGATTTTATCAAAAGAGGGAGTCAACTGATGAATCCGATGCTTGTTTCAGCTATGGAAAAAATGATCACTTCATAGCAGACTACCCTAAACCTAGAAGGGATGATAGGAGGTCATCTGAGAAGGGCAAGAGATCCTGTGACAGAAGGAGATTCAGGGATGAATAAATTTTATTAGATGAAGCATGACCAAAAAGTGTTGTGGCCGAGGAAAGCAAGTCAAAGTGGGCTAATTCAGACTATGGGTAATCTGAATTAGAAGACTCGAGTAGCTCCACTGATGATGAAGAAGTGAAGTGCTTAATTGCCAATGATGTTGTGATGGAATCTACAGGTATGCATGCAATGTCCGAAAAGCCAAACCTACGTAAACCACATGCATGCAAAATTATTTTAATTGCTTAATTGTTTTATTTAATTGCTTTTAAATGCTTGAATGATATTTATTAAATGATTAAAGGTATGATTGCATGATTAAATAATTATATGACATGATTTCATGAAATTGAAAGATTTCACCCAAATATTCGATAACAGGCATGGGAAAGGAGACCGGGGACGACCAAGACTAGAATAATTTTTTATTATTAAATATTTTCAAGGCTTCCTAATATGATTAAAATTATTTAATTTTTCTAAAAATGTTAGAGTTCAAATTATTTTACGAGTCGAGCTCATTTTTTCCCGAGAAGCCGATTTTGCAAGGAGTTTTTAAAATATCAAAAATAATATTTTTGGGAAACTAATTTTATAAACTTTTATGTTTTAATTAAATAAGAGTTATTGGGCTCAATTTAATTATTTTAAGTAGGCCCAATTGCTTCTAAACATTAAGGTTCAAAACCAAAGCCCATTAACATGTTGATTAAATTTATAAAAATACGCATAGGCTATCAAAACACCACAATTCAACCTTGATTCAGCCGAAATACACACCCACACACACACACACACACCTTATTTTCGAAAAAAGGGAAGGGAGAAAAGGCTAGGATTCTTCATCGTTTGGTCGTCCAACTTCGCACCCATGCCAACGATTGTCTATTCGAGCATTATAAAAGCGAAGAAATGTTTTCTAAACCCTTTTTAACATCATACAAATCATAATATGCATGATTTAATTGTTTATGCATGAAAAAAATAGGTGTTTGAATATTTTTACGGTAGAACGTTTATTTTAAAAATACGATGTTTTTACGCAAATATGAAAAATGTTATGATTCCCAATGAGTACGCTGCCAATACATGATGAACTATGGTTAAAATATGACAATTTATAAAGGGGAAACAAGATGGAAAATCGATGGAAACAAGAGGAGAGGACCGAGGGTTTGTTTGGGGTTGCAATTTAGTCATGGGGTTGGCTAGGGTGCATGGTCACTTGGGGCTCGGCCGGATGTGGTTGGGGCTTGGCTAGGGTTGTGTTTTAGGGCTAGGAAGAATTTAGGACTCCTTGGTTGCAGCCTAGGAGGAATCCCTTAGAGAAAGTACTCCTCGCGCGGCTTATGAGGGCAAGCAGCGGCCATGGGGGCTCGCTGCTAAGGCTGGGTGGCTCGTGGTTGGTCCTATATGGTCTAAGGAAGAGGGTCAAGGTGTAGTGACCCGTTCCAGAATCACCTACTAGGCAAGAACTAAGCATGCAATTAACCTAATTAACAATAATCAGAGATAACAGCGGAAAATAGTCAACAAAATAATGGTTATACAACCCAATCGAAGTCTAGAATAACTCAAAATAAAAAAATATCCAATACAACCATATCGAATCAAAACAATACCGATAAACTAAACCAACCAGATACTCACGTCCTCCTCCTGCTCCTCCTGAGCTGTCCAACCTGAGGCCTGCCCCGAGGGAATGGGGTGTCCAAGAATAAACAAAACCGAGGACGTGAGCGATAAGAACGCCCAGTACAAAAGTATGAGTATACAGACCTATATGAAATGCACATGCTATGATCATGATACCGGGGTAGTCAAGAAACAGGAGTCACAAAAGGATCTCAACAATGCTCAGTCTAGAGGCGCCAAGTGGATAGTGCCGCGCGGTACACCTCTGGGTCACTGCATCCACTACAAGACAGACGTGGACCTAAAATGTCCCGGACCACCAAAGCCCTCCCGACCCGTCGGCCACTGTGTACTCTCGGTGTCCATGCGTCCACAAGACAGGGCTGAGCGGCCCCAAGATATAGCTTATCTCGAAAGAGATACAGCTCAACAGTAAAGGCTATCTCGAAGGAGATACGGCTCAACATGAAATGCAACGTGCAGTAATAACCGTGACATAATAACATGCATCATATGACATATAACAATGCAGCAAATACTCATGCAACACATATATGAATGTATACTCAACCAGGATATCTCGGATAGTACTTTCGTACCTCTATCACAGCAATCCTAATCCACTGGAACAACCAGACAACATGTCTAATCCAAGCCTATTCATCAAGTGAAAACCATCACTAAACTTATCTACCAGACTTAACTAGATAATCCTGAGATAAATACTGATAAAATTCCAAACCTTCGTCCGTCGCTAGCCCGCTGATGCCGCTAGCTCCCAACTAGAGCACAGCTCTGCTACAAGACCAGCAGCTCCCCGCTAGTGCCCAAATCTCGGAACAAGACTAGAACCTGTCAGAAACGACTGAAATGCTATGGAATTCTCTGAATTGGCGAGTAAAAATGAGGAAATCCGACCACTATTTATAGGCCATGTTCGGATCGTCCGAACCCTCTTCGGAACGTCCGAACTCTTACGTGTCCATCGGCTCTTGACAGCTCATGATCGGATCCTCCGATCATACACTTCGGACCGTCCGAACATGCACGTGTCCAGCTGCTCTTGACACCTCATGTTCGGATCCACCGAACCTACACTTCGGAACGTCCGAACTCCCACGTGTCGATCAACTCTTGACACCTAATGATCGGATCCACCGAACTCACTTCGGACCTTCCGAACTCTTCGGTGCTTCCGAACCATCTTCGGTCCGTCCGATCATGACTCGGTCAAAATTACACCTTAAACCTTCTTAATCACCATTACTCCGTTAATTACCCAATTTGGAATTCGGGCTACTACATTCTCCCCCCCTTAAAACGATTTCGTCCTCGAAATCAAGGCAAGAGAATGAACAAAACGAAAATAACAACATCGTTACCCTCAAAATCTAAGGGACAACCCATCACTAGACGCTTGGCTAAAACCGAATGACCCATCGGAGTAGAAATGGAAAGAATGACATCTAGAGAAACATGCGGTAACTTATGACGCTTAACAAATCGTCATGGTCACCCCAACGACCTACACTTCCCTGACTACTCTCATCATCAAAGTGGTCAGCCATTGCTACAACATAGAATGGGGAAACTAGTAAATTGGTCAACGGAAATCCCAAAACAGAATCTATATCCCAAAATCGTATGCATGCTCTGATACCATAAATGTAGTGACCCATTCCAGAATCACCTACTAGGCAAGAACTAAGCATGCAATTAACCTAATTAACAATAATCAGAGATAACAGCGGAAAATAGTCAACAAAATAATGGTTATACAACCCAATCGAAGTCTAGAATAACTCAAAATAAAAAAATATCCAATACAACCATATCGAATCAAAACAATACCGATAAACTAAACCAACCAGATACTCACGTCCTCCTCCTGCTCCTCCTGAGCTGTCCAACCTGAGGCCTGCCCCGAGGGAATGGGGTGTCCAAGAATAAACAAAACCGAGGACGTGAGCGATAAGAACGCCCAGTACAAAAGTATGAGTATACAGACCTATATGAAATGCACATGCTATGATCATGATACCGGGGTAGTCAAGAAACAGGAGTCACAAAAGGATCTCAACAATGCTCAGTCTAGAGGCGCCAAGTGGATAGTGCCGCGCGGTACACCTCTGGGTCACTGCATCCACTACAAGACAGACGTGGACCTAAAATGTCCCGGACCACCGAAGCCCTCCCGACCCGTCGGCCACTGTGTACTCTCGGTGTCCATGCGTCCACAAGACAGGGCTGAGCGGCCCCAAGATATAGCTTATCTCGAAAGAGATACAGCTCAACAGTAAAGGCTATCTCGAAGGAGATACGGCTCAACATGAAATGCAACGTGCAGTAATAACCGTGACATAATAACATGCATCATATGACATATAACAATGCAGCAAATACTCATGCAACACATATATGAATGTATACTCAACCAGGATATCTCGGATAGTACTTTCGTACCTCTATCACAGCAATCCTAATCCACTGGAACAACCAGACAACAGGTCTAATCCAAGCCTATTCATCAAGTGAAAACCATCACTAAACTTATCTACCAGACTTAACTAGATAATCCTGAGATAAATACTGATAAAATTCCAAACCTTCGTCCGTCGCTAGCCCGCTGATGCCGCTAGCTCCCAACTAGAGCACAGCTCTGCTACAAGACCAGCAGCTCCCCGCTAGTGCCCAAATCTCGGAACAAGACTAGAACCTGTCAGAAACGACTGAAATGCTATGGAATTCTCTGAATTGGCGAGTAAAAATGAGGAAATCCGACCACTATTTATAGGCCATGTTCGGATCGTCCGAACCCTCTTCGGAACGTCCGAACTCTTACGTGTCCATCGGCTCTTGACAGCTCATGATCGGATCCTCCGATCATACACTTCGGACCGTCCGAACATGCACGTGTCCAGCTGCTCTTGACACCTCATGTTCGGATCCACCGAACCTACACTTCGGAACGTCCGAACTCCCACGTGTCGATCAACTCTTGACACCTAATGATCGGATCCACCGAACTCACTTCGGACCTTCCGAACTCTTCGGTGCTTCCGAACCATCTTCGGTCCGTCCGATCATGACTCGGTCAAAATTACACCTTAAACCTTCTTAATCACCATTACTCCGTTAATTACCCAATTTGGAATTCGGGCTACTACACAAGGACTGGGCTAGGGATTGGTGCGGCTGGGTTAGCTGCTGGCTCAAGCAAACGTGAGGGAAGCAGCTAGTGTGTGCGCGCAGCTTGTTCTTGCTCCAAGTGGTTCGCTGATTGGGTTCAAGGATCTTGTCTTGGCTGGGCTTAATTGGGTCTGGGTATGGTCCAGGGCTGGTTAGTGTCAGGTGGGCTCGGTGGTGGCTCGACTGGAAGAGTCTTATTGGGCTAGGAGTCTTAGGCGCGAGTTATCAGCTTGTGCGCAGATCTGGTGCTCGTTTGCTGGGCTTGTACTTGAGTTAGGGGCTAGTTCCAAGGGTCAGAGTTGGTCAAGAGGCTGCCTAGGTGGGTTGGCTCGGGTTTGGATCAAGGTGGCTCGACCATGGCTCGAGTAAATTGGGGAGATGGCTCGGGTTGTTCGCATACGGGTCATATTTCGAATTAATAAGAATAAAAATTGGAACTGAAACGTCTGCATAACTTTTCTTGAAACGTGCTAGATTTTTTTTTTTTTTTAAAACCTCACATAGCATTCGACCGAACCATAAAATATTTTTGATATCATTTTAAAATAAAACAACCAACTTCTTTATCAAATCTAAAAATAACGTTTGAAAAGTATAGCTCATACTATAACTTCACAAAAATCTCTCATAAATAAATTGTCGTAAAAAAAATATCTTTAACATTGCTTAAAATCATGAATCGTAAACTAGTGCGGAAAACTAGCGTAGGTCCTCGGGTTATGTGCACCTTCAGTCCAGTCGGATCAACCATCAAGACCTCCATTAGCATTATCATGATAACCTGCATCCATCACACCTAGTGAGTCTAAAGACTCAACACACCATAATCTTGATAACGAGTAATACGTAATACAGTTAACATATAACAGTGAAAAATACTTGTACTTAAAATATCATTTTCATGAAGATGCATAAACTTAAACTAAAGCATTTTCGTAAACATTTTCATGATGCACAAAAATATTCGTGTTTGTTGAATTCAGATCGTGATTGTGACTCGTATTCTTAATCTTAATGGGCGATGGATCCATCTACATGTAACCACAGTACTGGGCGGCGGGGACACCAGCAACACTCTCACCGGTCAACTGGGCCTTGGCCTACGTATTAACATATTCGTATTCGTATCACGTATTCGTATTCGTATCCGTATCAAAGGAAACACGATCGTCGGGCTCCCACTGAGACCATAACCCTCACGACATTTCCAACATATTCAGTAGTCACAATCTCTTCACATCTTTCAACATGTTATCATCACTTAATAAAAATTATGTATATACATATCGTTTTATTTTTGAAACCAAGCATGCAACATGTCTTTTAAATGCCCATTTTTAAATCATAAAAATCATAGACATTTAAAAATAAACGTTTTAACATATAAAAATCATAAAAAAACATAAACGTTTTAAAATAAACATTTTAACATATTAAAAATTCAGAAACATTTAAAATTGACATAATAACATATAAAAATTCATAAACATCCATAATTATGGAAAATAATCATATTAGCATAAAACAATAGCATTACGGGCACTGCCATGACGTTTACTAATTTTTAGGTGTAAAAAAACCGTTTTACCCTTGGACTCGACATTTTACGTTTTCGACTTTTTTCTTGATTTCATGACTCTAACATGTCCCAAATAATTATTTAAGCCTACAAGAATTTTCTCATATTTTTATTTAGCTTAATTCGATGACTTTAAATTTATCTTTAAATATAGCGTTTTAATGCGTTTTAATCCCAAATTAAACCAAACTTTCATATAAAATTCCCAAATTTAAAACTTAGACTTATAATAATTATTTAAGCTTAAACCTATTTTTTCATAATTTTATAAAGCATAAAACTAAGCGTTTCAATTAACTCGTTAATTGGCGTTTCGTGCGGCGATTAAATTCCGAATAAATCCAAAACTCGTTATTTTGATCCCAAATTTTAAACATAGCCTTTTTAGTATTTATTCTACCCTTCCAAGTCGTGAGCCCCCCCATGGACCCTTGGATTAATTTTTAGCTTTATAAATTTCGTTTTTGACACACTAACGAACCCACCAAGCCATCTCCCAATTTACCCGAGCCACGCCCGAGCCATCTTGAACCAAAACTTAGCCAACCCATCTAGGGACCCACCTGAACAAGCCCGGCCCGAAAAACCAGCCTTGGCCAACTCAAACACATTCTGGAAACTTACCCAACCCTGCGCTCATGCCTTGACTCACGCCCCTAGACTCTTAGTGCCACTAGGACACCTCCAGCCGAGCCACCACCGAGCCCAGCACACCCTGACCTTCCCTAGACCAAGCCCAGCCCCTGCCCATACCTGCCCAGTCCTTAGAACCCATCAGCAAAGCCAGCAGAATTCTGAAGCTCAACCTGCGCGTTTGCTGCGCCTTCCTCACGGTTTTCACCTTTGGCTCGAGCCACAGCCACACCAGCTGCACCAACCCCTGGCCCGACCTCTACCCATCATCTAGGACCCTTATGGACCCACCTGGATCGCCCTTAGCCGCGCTGCACCCTCTCCCGAACTACAGCAGCAGCCAACACGTAAATTGCTCGGGGAGAGTCCTAACTTTCGTGGACTCTTCCCCAGCCTGAACCACGAACCCTAGCCGCCCTAGGACCCTACCTAGCCTTCGACCCTGACCCTAGCCAAGCCCCCAACAAGCCCAGGCCGACCCCCAAGTCCCATGCAAAAAGGAACGAACCTTAAACCACACTTGCACATAAAACTCAAAAACTCACGGTTCCTTATTTATTTTTCCTCGGTTGTTCCAGCTTATGTTATAACAGGTTGTGCAGCAGGTTTAGTGTTTTCTAAGGCCTCTAAATTTGTGTATAAACATGCTTAATCATATCTTAATTCATGGCAGTCCCTTTAACAACTTAAAAACATGAATTCCAATCATAAAACCATGAGTTTTCCCTTGTATATGCCATAAATCCGAAAATACTGAAAATAAATTTGTGTTCTTCATGCATACAATAATTAAAACAATATTATGATATGGTGGATGAGAAAAGGAGATTAGGGCGTGCCTTTGCGTTTTAAACGCACGATTAAACGTTGACGACGAAGAACGGCGGCACGAAGATGACGGCTTGATTTTCCCTTGAAACTTTGAAGCTTTTCAAAATTTTCCTCTAAACAATTTGGTGTGTGCCGTGTGATTTGGGAGAGGGGTGGGGAGAGTTTTAGATTTTTCAAAGTAGGTGGCGTGAGTTTATGATGCAAAGTGAAGGGTTTGAGGTGGAGTTTAAAACATTAAATAGTTAATTAAGTCACTAATAAGGCTTAGGCCCATTAAGTAGGTAAATTAGGCCCATTAGAGCTTAATTAAAATTTTAGAAATAATTTTGCTTAAATAAGTTTGTGAATTTATTAGCCGGGTTGCCAAGAAGTTCGTATTTTTGTTGAAAAACCAACTCCGATAAAATTTACGTCCCGGCGTATAAAATCACCTCAAAACCCCATATTTTCAAAAAATAAGAAAAAGCATCACCCATATTTAAAATAATTAGAAACAATTATTTAATAAAAATCGTTTTCTATTTTTCAGCCCTCGGTCTCCGTTCCTCGATCGCAACTCGAATAACCTTTAAAAATACATTTTAATGCAATCATGTAAAAAAATATATTTTAAACATGCAAATATGCACAACATAATTAACTCATGCAATTAAAACATTCAATTAAAATAAAAGAATTTAATAATTCAAATGCATATGGTTTGCGTGGACATTAAATTTTCGGGCGTTACAATCTCCCCCCCTTAAATTGAATTTCGTCCTCGAAATTTGCTTATCCTTAATAACCCAAAGTTTAGACTTAGTTCTAATATCCCAAAAATCCACGCTTCCGCTGCGCTACTTTGATAAAACTTAAGTTCTAAAATGTTCTTACGTCTACTTGATCCCAAATAAATTTTCTTCCTAAATCCTTATTTTCAAATCGCAACTTAAAAAGACCCAAATGAGTTAGTGCTATATTATTATAACCTCGAATTTCACTTTTCTTAAAATTCCCAATATAAAAATATGGATAACCAAACTTATCGTATATTATTTTCCTTAATTTATACCCAAAATATTCATCAACTTATAATATTTAAATCTTAACATCCCCAAACGCATCCACTAACGCTTAGATTTTTCAAGCCTAATATTGTTTCATCCTTAAAAACTCATGATTAACATTTCTTATAACACTATATCCAAGATATCCCAAGGTTCAAAATATTCTTACGAGCCCAAATCATCGAAAATTCCTACCAATTAAACCATCAAATTATCGCTTATTACTAAACTAGTCCCCAAATTCCTTAGCAATTGCAAAAATAAATTCTTAATTTCCTCAAAAATTATCTTAATTGATCCTTAATTTCGAAAATCCTACGATTAACCCATAAGTCTTTGGTATTCTTAATTCTCTTCTACGAGTTTCCCATAACATAAATTTCGAAAAATTAAACTTATTTACCCAAAAAAAATCAATTTCTATAACTGATATTACTCTTCATCAAAACTTAATATCCCAATTTATCTATTTTCTTATTCCCAAAGTCGTTGTAATCCTTGAATAATTATTCCTTACGTCTAATTCCCAAAAATTAATTCGACTAGTAACCATGAATCATAAATATTTTCTTAAAGAATCTACGAATCCCAAAATTATTCATAAAATTCTTGATTAACTTATAGCCCAAAAAGTAGAACGTCAATACTAAAACCCAAAAATCGACATAATCCAATTCCACCACAAACCAACAAGCGTTAAAATAAAATAATTTTTCAATTCATATCGTATCACGTATAAAAATTCATAATCACATAAAACATATATTATCATGAAGCTACTAAACATGTCACGTAAACATTTAATTCATATACTTATGCATGTAACATCATAAAATAATATAAAGCATGTAAACTTACAACTTTGAGGCTTGACGACTGATCTTCCCGGCGCTGACGGTGGCACAACCCTTTACAGAACCATTGCTCGGATACCAACTGAAACGTCTGCATAACTTTTCTTGAAACGTGCTAGATTTTTTTTTTTTTTTAAAACCTCACATAGCATTCGACCGAACCATAAAATATTTTTGATATCATTTTAAAATAAAACAACCAACTTCTTTATCAAATCTAAAAATAACGTTTGAAAAGTATAGCTCATACTATAACTTCACAAAAATCTCTCATAAATAAATTGTCGTAAAAAAAATATCTTTAACATTGCTTAAAATCATGAATCGTAAACTAGTGCGGAAAACTAGCGTAGGTCCTCGGGTTATGTGCACCTTCAGTCCAGTCGGATCAACCATCAAGACCTCCATTAGCATTATCATGATAACCTGCATCCATCACACCTAGTGAGTCTAAAGACTCAACACACCATAATCTTGATAACGAGTAATACGTAATACAGTTAACATATAACAGTGAAAAATACTTGTACTTAAAATATCATTTTCATGAAGATGCATAAACTTAAACTAAAGCATTTTCGTAAACATTTTCATGATGCACAAAAATATTCGTGTTTGTTGAATTCAGATCGTGATTGTGACTCGTATTCTTAATCTTAATGGGCGATGGATCCATCTACATGTAACCACAGTACTGGGCGGCGGGGACACCAGCAACACTCTCACCGGTCAACTGGGCCTTGGCCTACGTATTAACATATTCGTATTCGTATCACGTATTCGTATTCGTATCCGTATCAAAGGAAACACGATCGTCGGGCTCCCACTGAGACCATAACCCTCACGACATTTCCAACATATTCAGTAGTCACAATCTCTTCACATCTTTCAACATGTTATCATCACTTAATAAAAATCATGTATATACATATCGTTTTATTTTTGAAACCAAGCATGCAACATGTCTTTTAAATGCCCATTTTTAAATCATAAAAATCATAGACATTTAAAAATAAACGTTTTAACATATAAAAATCATAAAAAAACATAAACGTTTTAAAATAAACATTTTAACATATTAAAAATTCAGAAACATTTAAAATTGACATAATAACATATAAAAATTCATAAACATCCATAATTATGGAAAATAATCATATTAGCATAAAACAATAGCATTACGGGCACTGCCATGACGTTTACTAATTTTTAGGTGTAAAAAAAACCGTTTTACCCTTGGACTCGACATTTTACGTTTTCGACTTTTTTCTTGATTTCATGACTCTAACATGTCCCAAATAATTATTTAAGCCTACAAGAATTTTCTCATATTTTTATTTAGCTTAATTCGATGACTTTAAATTTATCTTTAAATATAGCGTTTTAATGCGTTTTAATCCCAAATTAAACCAAACTTTCATATAAAATTCCCAAATTTAAAACTTAGACTTATAATAATTATTTAAGCTTAAACCTATTTTTTCATAATTTTATAAAGCATAAAACTAAGCGTTTCAATTAACTCGTTAATTGGCGTTTCGTGCGGCGATTAAATTCCGAATAAATCCAAAACTCGTTATTTTGATCCCAAATTTTAAACATAGCCTTTTTAGTATTTATTCTACCCTTCCAAGTCGTGAGCCCCCCCATGGACCCTTGGATTAATTTTTAGCTTTATAAATTTCGTTTTTGACACACTAACGAACCCACCAAGCCATCTCCCAATTTACCCGAGCCACGCCCGAGCCATCTTGAACCAAAACTTAGCCAACCCATCTAGGGACCCACCTGAACAAGCCCGGCCCGAAAAACCAGCCTTGGCCAACTCAAACACATTCTGGAAACTTACCCAACCCTGCGCTCATGCCTTGACTCACGCCCCTAGACTCTTAGTGCCACTAGGACACCTCCAGCCGAGCCACCACCGAGCCCAGCACACCCTGACCTTCCCTAGACCAAGCCCAGCCCCTGCCCATACCTGCCCAGTCCTTAGAACCCAGCAGCAAAGCCAGCAGAATTCTGAAGCTCAACCTGCGCGTTTGCTGCGCCTTCCTCACGGTTTTCACCTTTGGCTCGAGCCACAGCCACACCAGCTGCACCAACCCCTGGCCCGACCTCTACCCATCATCTAGGACCCTTATGGACCCACCTGGATCGCCCTTAGCCGCGCTGCACCCTCTCCCGAACTACAGCAGCAGCCAACACGTAAATTGCTCGGGGAGAGTCCTAACTTTCGTGGACTCTTCCCCAGCCTGAACCACGAACCCTAGCCGCCCTAGGACCCTACCTAGCCTTCGACCCTGACCCTAGCCAAGCCCCCAACAAGCCCAGGCCGACCCCCAAGTCCCATGCAAAAAGGAACGAACCTTAAACCACACTTGCACATAAAACTCAAAAACTCACGGTTCCTTATTTATTTTTCCTCGGTTGTTCCAGCTTATGTTATAACAGGTTGTGCAGCAGGTTTAGTGTTTTCTAAGGCCTCTAAATTTGTGTATAAACATGCTTAATCATATCTTAATTCATGGCAGTCCCTTTAACAACTTAAAAACATGAATTCCAATCATAAAACCATGAGTTTTCCCTTGTATATGCCATAAATCCGAAAATACTGAAAATAAATTTGTGTTCTTCATGCATACAATAATTAAAACAATATTATGATATGGTGGATGAGAAAAGGAGATTAGGGCGTGCCTTTGCGTTTTAAACGCACGATTAAACGTTGACGACGAAGAACGGCGGCACGAAGATGACGGCTTGATTTTCCCTTGAAACTTTGAAGCTTTTCAAAATTTTCCTCTAAACAATTTGGTGTGTGCCGTGTGATTTGGGAGAGGGGTGGGGAGAGTTTTAGATTTTTCAAAGTAGGTGGCGTGAGTTTATGATGCAAAGTGAAGGGTTTGAGGTGGAGTTTAAAACATTAAATAGTTAATTAAGTCACTAATAAGGCTTAGGCCCATTAAGTAGGTAAATTAGGCCCATTAGAGCTTAATTAAAATTTTAGAAATAATTTTGCTTAAATAAGTTTGTGAATTTATTAGCCGGGTTGCCAAGAAGTTCGTATTTTTGTTGAAAAACCAACTCCGATAAAATTTACGTCCCGGCGTATAAAATCACCTCAAAACCCCATATTTTCAAAAAATAAGAAAAAGCATCACCCATATTTAAAATAATTAGAAACAATTATTTAATAAAAATCGTTTTCTATTTTTCAGCCCTCGGTCTCCGTTCCTCGATCGCAACTCGAATAACCTTTAAAAATACATTTTAATGCAATCATGTAAAAAAATATATTTTAAACATGCAAATATGCACAACATAATTAACTCATGCAATTAAAACATTCAATTAAAATAAAAGAATTTAATAATTCAAATGCATATGGTTTGCGTGGACATTAAATTTTCGGGCGTTACAATCTCCCCCCCTTAAATTGAATTTCGTCCTCGAAATTTGCTTATCCTTAATAACCCAAAGTTTAGACTTAGTTCTAATATCCCAAAAATCCACGCTTCCGCTGCGCTACTTTGATAAAACTTAAGTTCTAAAATGTTCTTACGTCTACTTGATCCCAAATAAATTTTCTTCCTAAATCCTTATTTTCAAATCGCAACTTAAAAAGACCCAAATGAGTTAGTGCTATATTATTATAACCTCGAATTTCACTTTTCTTAAAATTCCCAATATAAAAATATGGATAACCAAACTTATCGTATATTATTTTCCTTAATTTATACCCAAAATATTCATCAACTTATAATATTTAAATCTTAACATCCCCAAACGCATCCACTAACGCTTAGATTTTTCAAGCCTAATATTGTTTCATCCTTAAAAACTCATGATTAACATTTCTTATAACACTATATCCAAGATATCCCAAGGTTCAAAATATTCTTACGAGCCCAAATCATCGAAAATTCCTACCAATTAAACCATCAAATTATCGCTTATTACTAAACTAGTCCCCAAATTCCTTAGCAATTGCAAAAATAAATTCTTAATTTCCTCAAAAATTATCTTAATTGATCCTTAATTTCGAAAATCCTACGATTAACCCATAAGTCTTTGGTATTCTTAATTCTCTTCTACGAGTTTCCCATAACATAAATTTCGAAAAATTAAACTTATTTACCCAAAAAAAATCAATTTCTATAACTGATATTACTCTTCATCAAAACTTAATATCCCAATTTATCTATTTTCTTATTCCCAAAGTCGTTGTAATCCTTGAATAATTATTCCTTACGTCTAATTCCCAAAAATTAATTCGACTAGTAACCATGAATCATAAATATTTTCTTAAAGAATCTACGAATCCCAAAATTATTCATAAAATTCTTGATTAACTTATAGCCCAAAAAGTAGAACGTCAATACTAAAACCCAAAAATCGACATAATCCAATTCCACCACAAACCAACAAGCGTTAAAATAAAATAATTTTTCAATTCATATCGTATCACGTATAAAAATTCATAATCACATAAAACATATATTATCATGAAGCTACTAAACATGTCACGTAAACATTTAATTCATATACTTATGCATGTAACATCATAAAATAATATAAAGCATGTAAACTTACAACTTTGAGGCTTGACGACTGATCTTCCCGGCGCTGACGGTGGCACAACCCTTTACAGAACCATTGCTCGGATACCAACTGAAACGTCTGCATAACTTTTCTTGAAACGTGCTAGATTTTTTTTTTTTTTTAAAACCTCACATAGCATTCGACCGAACCATAAAATATTTTTGATATCATTTTAAAATAAAACAACCAACTTCTTTATCAAATCTAAAAATAACGTTTGAAAAGTATAGCTCATACTATAACTTCACAAAAATCTCTCATAAATAAATTGTCGTAAAAAAAATATCTTTAACATTGCTTAAAATCATGAATCGTAAACTAGTGCGGAAAACTAGCGTAGGTCCTCGGGTTATGTGCACCTTCAGTCCAGTCGGATCAACCATCAAGACCTCCATTAGCATTATCATGATAACCTGCATCCATCACACCTAGTGAGTCTAAAGACTCAACACACCATAATCTTGATAACGAGTAATACGTAATACAGTTAACATATAACAGTGAAAAATACTTGTACTTAAAATATCATTTTCATGAAGATGCATAAACTTAAACTAAAGCATTTTCGTAAACATTTTCATGATGCACAAAAATATTCGTGTTTGTTGAATTCAGATCGTGATTGTGACTCGTATTCTTAATCTTAATGGGCGATGGATCCATCTACATGTAACCACAGTACTGGGCGGCGGGGACACCAGCAACACTCTCACCGGTCAACTGGGCCTTGGCCTACGTATTAACATATTCGTATTCGTATCACGTATTCGTATTCGTATCCGTATCAAAGGAAACACGATCGTCGGGCTCCCACTGAGACCATAACCCTCACGACATTTCCAACATATTCAGTAGTCACAATCTCTTCACATCTTTCAACATGTTATCATCACTTAATAAAAATCATGTATATACATATCGTTTTATTTTTGAAACCAAGCATGCAACATGTCTTTTAAATGCCCATTTTTAAATCATAAAAATCATAGACATTTAAAAATAAACGTTTTAACATATAAAAATCATAAAAAAACATAAACGTTTTAAAATAAACATTTTAACATATTAAAAATTCAGAAACATTTAAAATTGACATAATAACATATAAAAATTCATAAACATCCATAATTATGGAAAATAATCATATTAGCATAAAACAATAGCATTACGGGCACTGCCATGACGTTTACTAATTTTTAGGTGTAAAAAAAAACCGTTTTACCCTTGGACTCGACATTTTACGTTTTCGACTTTTTTCTTGATTTCATGACTCTAACATGTCCCAAATAATTATTTAAGCCTACAAGAATTTTCTCATATTTTTATTTAGCTTAATTCGATGACTTTAAATTTATCTTTAAATATAGCGTTTTAATGCGTTTTAATCCCAAATTAAACCAAACTTTCATATAAAATTCCCAAATTTAAAACTTAGACTTATAATAATTATTTAAGCTTAAACCTATTTTTTCATAATTTTATAAAGCATAAAACTAAGCGTTTCAATTAACTCGTTAATTGGCGTTTCGTGCGGCGATTAAATTCCGAATAAATCCAAAACTCGTTATTTTGATCCCAAATTTTAAACATAGCCTTTTTAGTATTTATTCTACCCTTCCAAGTCGTGAGCCCCCCCATGGACCCTTGGATTAATTTTTAGCTTTATAAATTTCGTTTTTGACACACTAACGAACCCACCAAGCCATCTCCCAATTTACCCGAGCCACGCCCGAGCCATCTTGAACCAAAACTTAGCCAACCCATCTAGGGACCCACCTGAACAAGCCCGGCCCGAAAAACCAGCCTTGGCCAACTCAAACACATTCTGGAAACTTACCCAACCCTGCGCTCATGCCTTGACTCACGCCCCTAGACTCTTAGTGCCACTAGGACACCTCCAGCCGAGCCACCACCGAGCCCAGCACACCCTGACCTTCCCTAGACCAAGCCCAGCCCCTGCCCATACCTGCCCAGTCCTTAGAACCCAGCAGCAAAGCCAGCAGAATTCTGAAGCTCAACCTGCGCGTTTGCTGCGCCTTCCTCACGGTTTTCACCTTTGGCTCGAGCCACAGCCACACCAGCTGCACCAACCCCTGGCCCGACCTCTACCCATCATCTAGGACCCTTATGGACCCACCTGGATCGCCCTTAGCCGCGCTGCACCCTCTCCCGAACTACAGCAGCAGCCAACACGTAAATTGCTCGGGGAGAGTCCTAACTTTCGTGGACTCTTCCCCAGCCTGAACCACGAACCCTAGCCGCCCTAGGACCCTACCTAGCCTTCGACCCTGACCCTAGCCAAGCCCCCAACAAGCCCAGGCCGACCCCCAAGTCCCATGCAAAAAGGAACGAACCTTAAACCACACTTGCACATAAAACTCAAAAACTCACGGTTCCTTATTTATTTTTCCTCGGTTGTTCCAGCTTATGTTATAACAGGTTGTGCAGCAGGTTTAGTGTTTTCTAAGGCCTCTAAATTTGTGTATAAACATGCTTAATCATATCTTAATTCATGGCAGTCCCTTTAACAACTTAAAAACATGAATTCCAATCATAAAACCATGAGTTTTCCCTTGTATATGCCATAAATCCGAAAATACTGAAAATAAATTTGTGTTCTTCATGCATACAATAATTAAAACAATATTATGATATGGTGGATGAGAAAAGGAGATTAGGGCGTGCCTTTGCGTTTTAAACGCACGATTAAACGTTGACGACGAAGAACGGCGGCACGAAGATGACGGCTTGATTTTCCCTTGAAACTTTGAAGCTTTTCAAAATTTTCCTCTAAACAATTTGGTGTGTGCCGTGTGATTTGGGAGAGGGGTGGGGAGAGTTTTAGATTTTTCAAAGTAGGTGGCGTGAGTTTATGATGCAAAGTGAAGGGTTTGAGGTGGAGTTTAAAACATTAAATAGTTAATTAAGTCACTAATAAGGCTTAGGCCCATTAAGTAGGTAAATTAGGCCCATTAGAGCTTAATTAAAATTTTAGAAATAATTTTGCTTAAATAAGTTTGTGAATTTATTAGCCGGGTTGCCAAGAAGTTCGTATTTTTGTTGAAAAACCAACTCCGATAAAATTTACGTCCCGGCGTATAAAATCACCTCAAAACCCCATATTTTCAAAAAATAAGAAAAAGCATCACCCATATTTAAAATAATTAGAAACAATTATTTAATAAAAATCGTTTTCTATTTTTCAGCCCTCGGTCTCCGTTCCTCGATCGCAACTCGAATAACCTTTAAAAATACATTTTAATGCAATCATGTAAAAAAATATATTTTAAACATGCAAATATGCACAACATAATTAACTCATGCAATTAAAACATTCAATTAAAATAAAAGAATTTAATAATTCAAATGCATATGGTTTGCGTGGACATTAAATTTTCGGGCGTTACAGGAACCATGGGTCCACAAGTGTGGTTCATGACTCACAAGGTTAGTTTAGGTAATAAAAAGTCTATGTTTAAAATTTGGGAAGCAAATATTAAGTTTTGAATTTACCCGAGAATTAAATGCCTCACGAATCGTTAATTAAAGAATTAATTGAAAGCCTCGAATTAAGCCGAATAAAAATTTAAAAAAATTATATTTAAGCTTAAATAATTATTTGGGATAAGCCCATGTTATTAAAAATAAGAAAAGATAAAAATCGAGAATTTTACGTCTAGGGACAAAACAGTCATTTTACACTTGGGTAATACGTTTAAGCTTGATAGCGTCCCGAAGGATCATAAGGCATGTTAAATAATATTCTATGATTTAAAATGATGATTTTGATAAAAACATGATATTTTATGATTTATGGTAAAGCTGTGCAATTTTTACTGTTAAAATGCTATTTTTTTTAAAGTTATGATATTTTACGCTTTTAAAAGTAAATGAAAAATATTTTGAGGGATGTGAATTGACTGTGACAAAAGATTTTGTGGGGATATCGTGAGGTCCAAGGCCCCAGAGGGACCCCGTTTACGAGACAAGGCCCAGAGGGACACCGACGATCGTATTTCCACTGTGGATCCTAGTGCCCACCCCCATGAACCATGTGGAGCTGAAGACTGATCAATCGAATAAAGGATAAAATCTAGTCACATTCAAGGATCAAACTTCACCAAACATGATATATGATTGAAAGCTTTACGATTAAAATGATTTTATGATATATGATTTATTTATGCTCAAAAGCTATTTTAAATAATTTAGTTTTGCTTAAAACTATTTTAATGAGTTATTTATGTTTAAAAGCTATTTTAATAAAAGTATGATTTTTAAATGCTTGTGATTGTATATGTATTATTTGTTATTCATGTTTAGAATGTGTTGAGTCATTAGACTCACTAGGTTTGTATGATGCACGGTTTGATGATATTATGGGAGGCACTGACGATTGACTGGATTTAGTGCAGCAGTACACTCCGAGGGACTTTTATGTTTCCGCACTAGCTTGATGGATAAAAGATTTAAAAGATTGTTGTTAATGATTTATTAGAGATATTTTTATACTTTAATTATTAATTGATCTTTTAAAAGTCGACGTAGGATTTTTGGTTAGTCGACGATTTAGGATTTTTATGCACTCAAGATTTCAAATGTTAAAATATGGTGATTTATAGTATGATAAGTTATATTATTTAGTATTTTCGAGTTTATGATTTATGAAAAGAAAAAAAAATGTCGAGGTCGTTTCAATGTAGGTATTTGACTTTAGCTTAGCTGAATTTATACAAGAGAACCTTGTCAGCGCACTTTATGAATTGGTTAATGAGTATCAAAGACTTTCTCAATTATTCGAGGAAACTAAAAGAAAAGCAAATTGACCTGCCAGAGAATAAGATTGAAACTGACCGAGAAAAATATAGTAAAATTTTAAGTCTAAAGTGAGAAATTTCTAAACTGAAAATTGAAAATGAAAGAATACAGGATGAGAACCAGAAGTTTAAATATGAGAGTAAGAAACTAACAGAACTAGTTTCATTCTAAAATAAGTCTTCAGTTACCCTAACTGAAATGCAAGAGTTGCAGAAACCTGTTGGAGACAACTACTCAACCAAGACTGAATATGTTCAAAGGGGCATATATTTACTTTGTAAGTAATAGTATTATACATGAATTTCAAGAACCTATCAATCAAGTTGCCAAGCCTATCAAAGATATGATCAAAGTAGAAAGTTTTGCGTTGATTATGTGCCTGAGAGTTTCAATGCTAAGACAAACTAGAAGCTCATTCAAACAAGTCTAGCTAGGCATAACTTGATAAAAGGGAAGTCTAACCGATACCTTAACAAGCCTGTTCAGAAATGATATAGACTAACCAATGAAGTTGGTAAAAGGTAAATAACATAGAGTTTCTACTGCACACAAAACACATGCACACACACAACCTATCTGGAACAAAACGAGTGGTCTGTCAGTTAAACTGATCTAAGTTTGGGTTCTAAAAAGACTAATCCCATATGGACCCAAGTAAGTATGGGTACCAATAATTATTCATAATTTTTGAATGCATGGCACAATAACAAAACAAAACAAGGATTCAGTTTGGTACTTTGATAGTGGGTGCTCAAGGCACATGACCGGTGAAGCCAAACTGATATCAAACTAATTTAGTTTATTGAACCAAAAATCACATTTGAAGATGCTTCTTAATGTAGAACTGTGGGTAAGGGTAAGCTTATCCATGATAGCATTATCAATAAAAACATACTACTTGTTGAAAATCTTAAATATAAGTTGATCAGCATAAGTCAGTTGTGTTATCGTGATTATTCAGTTGAGTTTATAAGAATTTTTGTACTGTCAAAGATACGTCTAAATGCATTATAAAGACATGTGACAAGTGTGGCAACACATAAAAAATCAGTTGGACTATTCAACCTAGAAAAGCAGTGTGTTTCATTGATTCCAACTTACCAAGAAATTGGTTATGACATAAGAGGTAAAATCATTTAAATTTCAGAGCCATTGTAGATCTGAGCCAGAATAATTTGGTTACTGATCTGTCCAAAATTTAATTTTCAAAATAAATATTCTTTCCAGCTTTTCAGTTTGGGAAGTAAGTTAGGTCATCTTTTAAAAACAAATGGTTTAATTCATCAACCAAAAGCCTAGAAATGCTATACATGGGCTTGTTTTGTCCTATTCGGCTTATAAGCTTAGGGAGAATGAAATACAATCCATTCTTCGTTGATGATTTCACAAGTTTCACTTGGGTAATATTTTTAAAATAGAAATACCAAACTGCTGATCAGCTTATCAAAGTTTTCGAAAAACTTTTAAATGAAAAATAAAAGGAATTGAAAAAATAAATTCCGACAGAGAAACTGAATTCACGAACTAAACTTTGTCTAGATGGAATCAGGCAGGAGTTCTCAATAGCTAGAGCACCTCAGCAAAATGATGTTGTAGATAGAACTAATAAGACCCTTAAAGAGGCTGGTGATTTCGGAAATTCTCAAATATTTGTGGCTAAACACTAAATATTGCATGCTATACTCAGAAAATATCAATGATCAACAAGAATAAGAGCAAAACACCTTATGAGATATGGCATGTAAAGCAACTTATATTAGCTTACTTGAAAATTTTAGGTTGCAAAGTTTTTACCCTATAAAATGGTAAAAAATCATATGATTGCTTTTTATGTTAAGTCATATGAGTGTATATTTCTTGAATATTATTCAACTAGTAAATCTTATCAGGTTTTAATGAAAGAACTCGGAATGTTAAAGAATCCATGCACATTATATTTGACGAAATAGTGTTGATTGACTAGTCAACTAATCCAACCAAATTGATCGACCAATTTGATGAAATAAATCTGGAGGATGAAAGTGAAGATGAATTCTATAAAAGAACTCCTCAAACTCAAGAACCAGAGCTGATTGATCAATCTGTTGAACAAGATGTTATTCCAGTTGATCAGCTTGCTAATGCACAAAGATCTGATAGAATCCCAAATGATGGCAACCAAACTAATATCAACTCAACTGAGAAAAACCAAACTGAACTCAATCCAATTAATTCAGTTCAACATAACACTATTGTTGAACCTTTTTTACAAATGGAAAAAAAGTCATCCACCTGTATCGATAAAAGATAACCATAATACCCTTATAAAAACCATAGGGTAGATGATTAATCAGTTTTTACATGATGCATTTATTTATAATATTGAAAATAAAATTGTGATAAAGCTTTAATTGATAATAGCAGGATTGATGCTAAGCATGAAGATCTCAATTAGTTTACTAGAAATCTTGTTTGGGACCTAGTTCCAAGACTTTCTCATCAATCAATTATAGACAAGATGGGTGTACAAGAACAAGTTAAATGAAGATGGAACCATAGTAAGAAACAAAGCAATGCTAGTTGCCCAAGGATTCATGCGAGAAGAAGGAATTGATTATGATGAAACATATGCACCAATAGCTAGATTTTACGATCAGTTAATATGAGTGAAGTGTTTAGAAGGAGGTGTTGAATAAAAACTTTGGCTTTATAAATCATTTTTCAAAAATAAATCAGCTCTTTGAGGAAATGATCATGAAATATTATATGTCTATATCGATCAGTTAATTAATAATAATAGTGCAGAAATAAACTGAAAAAGATATATTGAGTATTTTGGCTAGGGTATCATGATAACTGAATGAATAAAATGATTCACACGAGGATTTTTATGGATGTTTAGATATTTCAAATGCTCCTACATCACCCTTCTATCTCAAGGATAGGAATTCATTAAAGGACTTTGATTAATTACAATGGAATAATAAACCAATTCAGTTGGACTTAAACAATGCCAAGCTGAAACTTTTAGCCCTTCTTTTTATTTATAGGTTGATAACGTAGCCTGAATACTACGAATCAATGAAAAGTGAGCTAGAATTTGCGATTTGAAAACTGAATAGAAACTTGAAAGTAAATCGCAACTGATTGAGATTGTTACTGGCCATTGTTTTTCCTTCATTTTTTCTCACTTCACTTACTGTTTCAAGAACGAACTTCTCAACTATACATAGTCTTTGATCCCAACGGTCATATTGAATGCATTAATTAATGATATCCGTTGAGTCGTCTTTTAGTCCATGTAGACAATCTTTTTCTGACAGAGGTACGATGTATCAGACTGCTATTATTCATCTGTTCTTTTTTGGTATGGACTGTCAGCTTGTCTACTGAGATTCAAATTTAAACTGATGACGTGGCTAATTGATCATGAGTCAAGCTGGTCGACTGATCAGTTCAGCTGGTCTATGTCAGTTCTAACTAATGTCCTTTCAGTTTGAACGTAAAAGTTAAGTTTGATTCATTCTGTGTAGCTAAATTAGTTTTGCGAATATTATTAGTTCTAGACTTCGGGTCTGATATCCGATTTTTTTTCAATAATACTAATGAGAACTTAAGTTTATTTACTTTAGTTCTTGGTCCATTTTACTCCGATAAGTCTCATCTAGTTCAGTTACGTTCTTTCAGTTCAGTTACTATTTCAGTTCAAGTATTCTATTCGGTTGATGGTGAGTTTTTCAAATTCTAAAAATTATAAATTCAAAAAATTTCCCACTTTTCGGTGTTTGACAAAACTTGGAATTATGAAATGTTTATCAGAATTAAGATTGTCTGCATTAGCTGAATTAGATTTAGTAAACTAATGTGTAGATAAAATAATTCTTCAAAAAATATACAAATTTGTACAAAATAAGAATGAAATTTTCATTATTTTTGAAAGAGTTGAGTACTGATTCATAGAAAATTTTCAAAATAAAGTTACAAAATATATACGCTCCTCAGACTGTATAACTGATGCCGAACACTTAATCATTTCTTGGCTTTCATGTCAGTTGGTCCTTTATCAGTTGAACTGTCTAGTTAACTGCACTTCTGGCTGGTCTTTAATGTCTTATCCTGTTATTCCCTTTTGGTTTGTAAACACCCGTCACTTTGGGAAAGAAGAGGAATGCTGAAATGACTTGAGCGGATACTTCAGCTAACCGATTTTGCACAATGTCAATCTTATTTGATAGGCTTGTGTGCACAAAGTCAATCCGGTTGCTGAGTGGTTCCTGAGAGTTGATTGGTTTAGGAGTTGTAACTACTTTTTTTTTCATTTTTTCAATTGTTGCGAATAAAGCAGATACGTATTTGGTCATCTTCTTTAATTCTTTAATTGTATGATCTTTTAAAGTTTCTAGACTTAAATAATGAAGTGGTAGAGTAGACTTGACTTGAGAGATTGTTGACCCAAGATCTGTCAAACTAGACATGATATTCTTGAGCATTACTTCAGTTGCGATCAGTAGTTCAGGAGATAAGGTGTCTGCAACAGCTTGGGCTTTCCCTTTGCCTTTCCCACTGAAATCAACAACTGCTAATTGTCCAGGGCCAACATCTTGGTCCACATATTCAGCTATTTCATTAACTAATTCTTCTTGTTCAAAGAGACTTTCAGGCTGATCCTGATGATTAGGTAATGCATTTGATGCCTCAACAGTCTTCTTTCCAGCCGAGATCAGATATCAGTGGCTTCTGAAATAAAGAATGTCTCAGAACCATCAAGCTAGAGGAGATCGGTTCCGATGAAATGATGGTTATTGGGTTGATTGCTTGTCTTCAATAAAAATGATTTGTTCAGTTCCAAACTGAATTTCTTCTGTTTGGACCTCAGCTTCAGTGGCCGATGCATGTACTACTTAGCCACTTGTTCAGCAACGCCTTCTTCAGCAGCTTGCTCTTCCCTGTGCTCCTGCTGAATTTGTTCAGTTATTGATAGCAGAAGCTATTAGTTAAAGACAGATCTTCATCAATGTACGTGGTGATCTGAGCTACTTGATCAGAAACTGGTAGAACTATAAGTGAGGTGGAGGAGGAAGGTTGAGTTTCTTCAGAAATAAGGTGATGAGCTCTCTCTTGAACCTTTTCAAAAATCGGTTCGATTTGGACTGGTCCAGTTGAAGTTAGTTCTTCAGCAGCTTCAATTTCCTTTAACTCTTCAACTAGTGTTGAACTGCTAGTCTCCACGAGAATATCTAATTTTTGTCCCATTTCCTAATTTTTCACTTTCAGCTGAAGATTAATGAGATCAGATTCCAGTTGTGTGAAAACTACATGGTAGGCATACGTAGTTGGACCAGTTGGATCATAACAGTCACATCAGTTAGCCGCTTGATTATCATTAGATCGAAGAAGTAAGTTCTTCTTTCCATTGGCCTAGACTACCTTCATAACTGCTGACTCCAAGGAGATGAATCGCTTAGAACTGATTTCTTCTTCAGTTTCCTGGCAAGTGTTACAATCCTAAACTGTACCAATTCGTCATAGTGTTTTATCTTCAGCTCAGCATAATCATTGATTTCCTCCATTATAAGATCAATATGAATATGAATGGAATTGTGTGGTTGTGGCTCTTCAATCATCTTAGCCTTGCCCTTTGGTTCAGTTAGGGCATGCGGTAGATCGAGCCCGATATCATTTGTGTCCACCACTTCTCTGATTAGCACTCCTTGGAAGTATGGTAGGGTGGACAGCTGTAGTCGAAGAGTCTCTCCAGATTCAGTTACTATTTTCTAAGGATATTCTGCTATGTTCTTTAACCGGAATTCTGCAGTTGGTTGGACTGAATATATTGGAACCGTTGGAATAGTTGTCTCAGCTCCAGTTTGTAGTAGCCTAAACTTAGGTAGGGAACCTGGAGCCGCTGTAGTCTTGGTCTTCTAAGACCTTGGCTTCTTTATCAGCTGCAGGGAGGGAGTCTTCTCCGAGTCACTGTTTGTCATAAAAAGTTTTCTCTTTAACTTAGGAGCAGCTGCTTTGGATTTAGCAACTTTCTTGGGCTTGGAAATTTCTTCTTCATCTCCAGCCGTCTTTGAATGAACGTTTTTTGGCATTGTAGATCTTGAATTGTGTGACTATTGAGGTTATCCAGAGGGAGCCCAGAGTCATCAATCAGCCTGCTTAGCTGAAGTGCAAAGCCCTTCGACTGCTTGGTTTTCTGAACCTTATTCTTCAAGATGTTGAATAGAATTAGCAATCAGTTCATCTTTGTACCTTTGACAATGGCCATCATTACCTGAAAAGTTTTGAGGCTTAAGTCAGATAATGACCCAGCCTTGACCAAATTGCTCTTTGCAGCAATATCGCCTAGCAGTTGAAATTTCAGCTTCAGTTCCCGCTTGGCCTTGGAAAACTTGATCAGTTTCCCACGGGCTGATAGTAATGTTTGCATCTCCTCGATGTCAGAAGCAGCTACTTCAGAAAAATTTGAAATCCCTTCAGTTGGCTAGTTGGAACAGATTCCTGAAGAATTCTTCATCAACAATCATAGAGTGATTGTTGACCTTCTTTTGAATATTCCCATCATCAGATACCGAACTAGACTCGTAGATAGATATGGGCTCTGGGACAGATTTCTTGAGTAGCCAGCCCCAAGAATTGACGAAGCCCGGTGATTCAATCTTCTAGAACACTCCTCTGACTGCTTCATATTTCACAGTGAGAAGAGAATCAAAATCAATTGCAACACAATTCAAAATAAATGCAAGAGTTTGAGCTGCCATTTGGATTGATTTTTTCTATGAGGAAAATAATGCAAGTGCTTTGCTCTAAATACTTGGGAGTAAGACAATTTGAGAGATTTCGAATAAGTAAAATGAAAACTGAGTAGGAAAATTTCTATATATGTTTCGTGACTTTTCGAATTTCGGACATGTGTTAGTCCATAAGTAGTTTGATCATAAAGTTAGGTCTTTCATCTTTTTATTTATTTGAAAAATTAAAATCAAGCAGATACAAAAAAATGAGATTTGGTTAAAATTAAATAATTTTAAAATAACAAGTTTTAATCAGCCAAGAGCTTCACTATAAAACTGAATTGAATTAAAGTTAGTTAAATTATTTGATAAGATAAGTTGGTTGGAGTACTGACTCAGTTCAGTTTAGGAACAACTGACATCTGTCTTATCAGTTAACTGACTAAAATTTAACGTTCCCCCTAAATAAAATATTAAGATAAATCATTAAGCCCTAAAATAATTCTGAAGTAAAAAAACTTAGTCTCGGTTAGAGGCTTAGTGAAGATGTCCGCTGCTTTTTGTTCAGTTGATATCTATTCTAGTTTGATTTCTGATATCAATATACTTGATTCTTGAATGAAGAACTGGATTGTATATAATTGAAATTGAGCTGGTGTTATCACAAAATATTAGTGATGCTTCAGTAATAACTCCATAGTCTTTCAGTTGTTGCTGAATCCAGAGCAATCAGGCACAACAACTTCCAGCAGCTAGGTATTCAACTTCAGTTGTGGAAGTCGCAATGGATGTCTGCTTCTTGCTAAATAATGAGATCAGTCTGTCTACTACAAACTGACATCATCCACTTGTACTTTTGCGATATAGCTTACATCTTGCATACTATACATCTGAATATCCAACTAAATTGAAAGAATAATCTTTAGCATACCATAAGCCCACATTTTTTGTACCTTTAAGATATTTCAATATGCTTTTGGCAGCTAAGAAATGTGATTGTTTAGGTACAGCTTGAAATTTAGCACATAAACATATGTCAAACATAATATCAGGACGGCTAGCAGTTAGTCAAAATAATGAACCTATTAAACCTCTGTAGAGTGTCATCTCAATTGATATTCCCCCTTCCTCTTTATCTAGCTTAATTAATGAACTCATGGGAGTGGATGCGGGTGAATATATTTCCATGACAAATTTCTTCAGCAGTTCCTTTCGTATATTTGGTCTAACAGATATATACCAGTTTCCAGTTGCTTCACTTGCAGAGCGAGAAAGAACGTCAGTTCACCCACATTCACATCTCAAATTTGGCTTGCATTAATTTATCAAACTTTTTGCATAGTTTAAGGATAGTCAACCCAAAAATAATATCATCAACATAAATTTGACAAGTGAGGTATGATCTTTCTTCGTGAATTTGAACAGTGTATTGTCAACTGTTCATTCATACAGTGAAATCATGATCAACTATAAATCTTGATAAGGTCTCATACCAAGCTCTAGGAGCTTGTTATGGCCATATAAGGCTTTGTTAAGATGATAAAAATGGTCAGGAAGTAGTTGATTTACAAAACCTGATGGTTGATCTACGTAAAATTCTTCCAATAACTAACCATTCAAGAATGAGCTTTTTATAACCATTTGATATACTTTGAAATTCTTAAAGCATGTGTAGGAAATAAATATTTTGATTGCTTCAAGTTGAGAAACTGGAGCATACGTTTCATTATCGTTTATTCATTCTTCTTGCCTATAGCCTTGTGCGACTAGCCACGTTTGTTGCGCACAACTGAACCATCTTTGTTTAGTTTGTTCCTGTACACACATTTTGTACCTACAATTGATTTTGAAAGCGGTCCTTGGAACTAAATTCCAGACATTGTTATGGGTAAACTGATTCAGCTCTTCTTGCATAGAATTTACCGAACAATGATCGTGTAGAGTTTCATCAGTTTTCTTGGGTTCTAACTGAGATATAAAAGAAGAATTTATAAATTAATTAAACATCTGTTTTCTAGTCTTTACAAGATCAGACGAGTTACCTATTACTAAATCATGATGATGATTTTTGCTCCATCTGCAGGTTGGATTTTTCAAACTTCTGTGTACAACTAGTTTAGTTTTTAAATGACCATTTCTTCTGCTTCAGTTGGAATGACTTCGATTTGAGTTTGGATATATGTTGATGTTCCACAAACTGATCATTATGAGTTGTGTCCTATCCAACTAGTTGATCTACCACTTCGGGTTCTGGTGTTTGAAGAAAATTTGTGACATCATGAATTCATCTTCAATGTGATCCTCCAAACTGATATTTGTTAAGAGATTAGTTAGCTCAACTGGATCAATTGGCTTATAAGCTAAAACAGTTTCATAAAAAACATGATGTATTGATTCTTAAAAATTAAGAGTACGCTAATCAAATATTTTATAAGCCTTACTACTGATGAATAACCAAGAAATAATTTTTTGTCTGATTTAACATCAAAGACAGTTAAGTGGTTTTACCATTATTATGAAAAAATCTTTACACCAAAATATTTTGAAGTATGAAACTATACTTTTCATTCCATGCCAGATCTCATAGGGTGTTTTAGAATGATTCTTATTAATCATCAATCTGTTATGCGTTCAGCTTCACCATTTTTTTGTGATGTTCTTGCAGTTGAGAACTTACGTGTGATTCCAAAAATTCAAGAAAATTAGATAGAGTTTGATTGAAAAATCTAGTTCCCTCGATCGGATCTTATTATGTCAATCCCAACCGATATCTCATTTAAAAGTATTTTGAAAAATTTTATCAGTTATGAAGTAGTTTAATCTTTATATTTAAGAAATACTTGTTATGAAATGTGTATTTTATTCCCCATAAGCTCATGACTAGTATTGAACCAATCGAGTCCATATGCTTCAGTTCTAGGCATCAGGTGCAAGATTTAGTTCATTTGTTTTTGAAAGATGATCTAACTTGTTTTACAAATTGACAAGCTCAAAAATTTATCTTTTGAAAATTCAATTTTTAGCAGACTAGTTACCAATTCGTGGTTACTGAGTTGTGCTATTGTTTTGAAGTTCGAGTGGTTCAACCTCTTATGCCATAACTAGTTCTTAGATTGATTTGAAGCTACAAAGTAGACAAGTTCATTGGGTTGATTACTCCAACTCACTTTATATGTGTTACCACATTCATTGCATGTCATAATGATGTCAATAGTTGTGTTCTTAGTAGTACAAGAATGTTTACTGTATTCAACTAAATGATTATGATCATATAATTGACTGATGCTAATCAAGCTATATTTCAAATTGTCAACAAGTAAGACATCATCAATAATAATGTTAACATGGATAAGATTACCTTTAACCATTGTTCCACCTTGAGAGGTGTCTCAAAAAATGATTTTTGTACCTGAGTATTTGACCAGTTGTTATATTAATTATGCGTATATAATCATATGTCTTGAACATCCACTGTCCAAGTATCAGACTGAGTCTTTTGTTAGTTTTCATATAACCTGCAAAAAATAATAATAAATTTTGCGTATTTTCAGCTCGCTATCGCACAATTGTCAAGTTTTAATATATGAAAGTAAAGTATCGTTCCCACGATGAGTGTGTATGTAAAAGTATATCAGTGTTTGTAATTAAAATTGTCACGACATTATTAAGAAAAATCAATGATAGGTTTGGTTTACTTAGAATGAATTAATTAAAAATAGTTAATAATCTAATCACCGAATTGAGAAAGTATCAATGAGAGAAAATATCTAGAGGAGCGATTTCACTTAGTTTCCATGATAACCATTCCGCTTGCATTTATATGCATGAATTCCAAACGTTTAACAGCCAAGAACACTTAATAATTTTATTCTCCATTTCCCAAGTGACAAATAAATTGTATCATTCAAACTTCGATTCAAGCATTCCTAATAAAAATCTTAAGTTTAAATGATATTTGCAAACGATGGTCTTACCTAGATCTCGCTAAATTTATATGCCTTCAGAATGATATAAACATTCAACTATGTGTAAATAATGATCTATAACATAGTCACTCTCTCGAGTTTTAGAATTAATCATATAACAATCAATTTATGGACAGTAAATTAAAATTGACTAAAAATTAGAGAACACAACTAAACAAAAAGGAATTCAACCATATAAACAACTAAGTCAGAATTATCGTGTTCACAAAGCTATGTTATCCACTAGAATGGAAAATTTAGTTCATAGCGAAGTCTAAATGAAAAAAACGCATGTTTGAAAGTCTAAACATCTCAACACAAGAAAATAAAAAGGCGAAAGAATTAAATAACAAATTAGAATGTGGCTTCTTGTACACTTTTTTTCTCCATTCATGTGCCGTTCTTGGATCAATATGGCTTCTTGTACACCTTTTTTCTCCATTCTTTTATTGACATTGAACACAACCCAAAAACGCATAATTTCGTTCGAAACTAACACAATACAAAATTAATTCTCGCATAAAATACATGCAATTCTTGCACTTATCAATAAATAAATTTGTTACCCAAATATATTTGGGTCCTGAACTGAATAGTTCTTTAGGAACCCAGATTTGGATCAGTCGAACTTACTTTTCAGTTGTTGTGTTTCAAATATATTTACCTAGTTTTTGTGTGTTTGGTGTTTTGTGTGCAGATAATACAACATATGTTTGAGCTATTTTCGCCTTGTTGTTCATTCAATAACTTTGTTAAACAGACTTACAATTATAATAGTGATTGTAATAGCCTTACACAAAGTTCTGTTTATTATAATTGGACCGCTTAGCTGAACAATGACTATATCCAATCTCGTGCCTTTTATCCTTGTTCATATTTTCAATAAGCTATTCAATCGGCTTACAGGGCTCAAATTTTTTATGTACCATATTTGATTTAACAAAATGAATATATTTCCCTATACATATCTTCTGTTATGGCTTAGTACCGCCTGTTGAGGGTTCATCTTGGATGTTAAAGCCTAAATCAGTTTTGTCCCCAACTGATTTTTGTAAACTTTTCATTTCAGTAAACGTGATGATGACTTGTTTCATACTTGAATCAGATCAATTAGTTTCGAGTTCTCCAACTTCAACAGCTGAATCAAAGGTTAGTTCTCATCCTTTTTTGCTATCAGCTTAAAAATTTCCTCTTTGATATTAAACATTTCAACTGATTGTGAATAATCAGTTTCAGTTTTGTCATTGGTAGGATCAATTTGCTAATTATATTTAGCTTTCTCAAAGCAAAGAGCAATCTTACGTTACTCATTTACGATGTCATAAAAAGTAGAAATAAGTTCTTCATGTGTAAAATCAGTAGAACTGAAATCAAATACCTGCTCGCTTCTAGGTTCCAGTTCAGCAACATCAGCTATGAGGCATTTCACCTCTTGTTCATCAATAGAGCTGCTTTGACTCTTAGTTTCTGATGCTTCACTATCATTTTATGCCCAATTTGATTTGATTTCTTCAGCTACCAGGACTTTGTGCTTCTTCTTGGATTATTTCTTGTCATTCTTTGATCTTTTAATGTGCTTGATGTGCTTCTTTCCTTCTCAACTGATCACATGTTGCCATTCTTTGGCTTGGGATAGTAAGCTATGAAATGAACAGTTTTGCAACAGTTGTAGCACGCCTTTGGTTCTTCTTTTGATTCATTCTTGTTGTAATTATTTTTGAATGATCCTTGATTCTTTCTCATGAAGCTTCCGAAATTTTTGACAACAAATGACATCGCTTCATTGCTCAGCTCTTCAGGTGTCTTATCAAATGAAACTGTTGGATCCAGTGTCAGAGAGCATAGGACATTTGTGACTGGTGGGACTGGTGGTTTTCCCTCACTTGTTTGCATTTCAAATTCATATACTTTCAGGACTGCAAACAAATCATGTAGTTCCACTTTTTTGAGATCTTTTGATTCTCGCATGGCCATAGTTTTAACATTTCATTCTTTGAGAAGGCCATACATTACATTTACAGCAACTTCTTTGTTTTAATACATTTTTCCTAGTTCATTCACAATCTTGCTTACTCGTTCATAAAACTCGTTCATTGACTCTCCTGCTTTAAGTTTGATGTTATCGAATTTTTGAACGGCAACTGAAAGTTCGTTCTCCTTGGTTTGCTCGTTTCCTTTACATTGCTAGATCAGCTTCTTTAAAATTCTTTGGGATTTGCACATTTATATTTTTCTGAAATTGTTATTGTCCAGTGTTTTGTATAGTATATCCTTGTTAACATTATCCAAATTTGCCCTCTTTTTATCTTCATTGTCCACTCATCACGCGGCTTCTCAATGTGATGAGGTGCTTCATCAGTTAGAGCAACTGCAGGTACTCACCTTCATTATTTTCATTGGTCCGTCGGTTATGACGTAGCACATATCATCATCTTGTGCAGCTAGATGAGCTTATATTCTAATTTTACAATAATCAAATTTTTTTTTGGAAAACTATAGGAATTTTATTGAAAGAAGACATGGTTATCAGATGTAAGTCTTTGGAAATATTCAAGACAAGACTTAACCGCTCTATAACACTTGTTATGATTGGTTAATATGGGTGAAGTGTTTAGAAGACGGGGGATTAAATAAACACCTCGGCCTTTTGAAATCTTTTTTGAATATTAATCAGTTCTTTGAGGAACTGATCCTAAAATCTAGTATGTCTATATCGATCATTTAACTAATAATAGTGTGGAAATAAACTAAAGGATAAATTGAGTGTTTTGGCTAGGTTATTGTGATAATTGAATGAATGAAATGATGCACATGAGGATTTTTATGGATGTTTAGATACTTTTCCCGTATGTCACCCTTTCTATCTCAAGGATAGGAATTCACCAAAAGACTTTGATTAATTACAATGCAATGTAATAACCCACTTCAGTTGGACTTAAACAATGCAAAACTAAAGCTTTTATCCCTTCTTTTTACTTATCAGTTGATAATTGAATAGCTCAAATATGTAGCCTAAATGCTACAAATAAATCAATAAAGTGTGAGCTAGAATTTGTGATTTTCAAACTAAATAGAAAATTGAAAGTAAATCACAACTAATTGAGATTGTTACTGCCTATTGTTTTTCCTTCACTTTTTCTCACTTCACTTACTGCTTCAAGAACGAACTTCTCAGTTATTTATAGTCTTTGATCCCAACGGTCACATTGAATGCATTAATTAATGATATCCATTGGGTCGTATTTTAGCCCATGTAGACAATCTTTTTCTGAAAGAAGTACGATGTATCAGACTGTTATGCTTCATCCGTTCTACTTTTGTACGTTCTGTCAGTTTGTCTACTAAGATTCAAATTTCAACTGATGACGTGGCTAATTGATCAGGAGTCAAGCTGGTTGACTGATCAGTTCAGCCGGTCTATATCAGTTCTAATTGATGCTTTTCTATTTGAACGTAGTTTGATTAATTCAGTTTAGCTAAATCAGTTCTACGAATATTATCATTTCTAGACTTCAGTTCTCATATCCGATTTGTTTGTCAATATCACTTATGAAAAACTTACGTTTATTTACTTCAGTCTGATAAGTCTCCTTCAATTCAGTTACGTTCTTTCGGTTTAGTTATTGGTTCAGTTAAGGTCATTTGTTCGGTTGCTGGTCAGTTTTTCAAACTCTGAAACTTATAAACTCCAATACTAGACTGGAATCAATCCGAATGTTTCTTTCCTATGACTTTTATAAAAAATTTAAGTTTATCAAATGAATGTAAATAGAGCATTATTAAATGGAAAATTGAAAGAAGATGTCTACGTTGAACAACCATCAGATTTTATCAACCATTTATTTTTTTAATTATATCTATCAATTAAAAAAAGCTTTATATGGTTTAAAACAGACTCCACGAGCTTGGTATGAAACATTAACTAAATTCCTAATTGACCATGACTTTGTTATGAATACTATTGATAAAAATCTGTTTCAATTCACCAAAGGAGATCATACCTCATTAGTGAAAATTTATATAGATGATATCATTTTTGGATCAACTAACCACAAACTATATGAGAAGTTTGCCAAAAATGATGCAGGAAAAATTCAAAATGAGTATGATGGGTCAACTGAACTTCTTCGCAGGACTGTAAGTTAAGAAGTTGGATACTGAAATCTTTGTTGTTCAAACAAAGAATGCCAAATAACTGCTTAAAAATATGATATGGGATCATGTTCACCAGCTGCAACCCCCATGATGTAGTGCCCAAATTCAGTACGCGTATAACTCATGCATTTATTTAATTATTACAGCATTTATTTTATTTTAAAGCGAGTCTTAGTAGTGCATGATTTATTTAAATATATTATTTTAAATTATTCATGTTTATGTGATGCACGTTAAAATGTTGTTCGAGTTTCATGTTTCAGGCGATTATTCGAGGCGGGATTGAGGAAAAGACCCGGTGACGATTTTGGCGATTTTAAACGTGGTACTTCATTTTAAGTTGGGTTTGGGGCATTTTAAAAGGTTTAATTAATTTTTAGCATTTTAAAAGCCTAATTTAATTATTAAGTGATTTTCGTATGACTTTAAATTTAAAGGTTTGCCACTCGTACATTTTTATTTTAAATCTAGAGATGCTATTAAAAGTTAGAGGAATATTAGGATTTTAATTAGTTGTTAATGGGGTAATTAAGCAAATCAATTCCCCTAATTACTATCCTAACACACACACATACACGTATATCACACGCACACATATCTTTGTATCCCTTTTTTTTCATCTCTTGAAAAGAAAACCTAGGGTTCTTGAGTTCATAGCAGCCGCCCCCTCCCTCTCCAATTCCTAAAATTTTTCGTGTATTTCTTCAAAGAAAATCGAGCCACCATCGTCCTGTATCAAGCCTCGCTCCGTCTACGCTTCGGTATCGCCGTATCGTGAGTTTTTCACATCAAAGGCACGTATAATCTTTCTTTTGCTGCATCGATAATATCATATTATGTGTTGCATTGTTTTCTGCGTAAAAATATATGTGTGACATTCGTCGTTTGAGCATAAAATGGTTTGGATCAGTTTTGAAGATATTTTAGATCTGAAAACTCGTTTTTGCTGTCATTTCTAAAAACTGCGATTTTTCGGTCGTGATTCTGAGAAAACTTCCAACATGAAAATTGTAGAACTTTCTGATACCTTCGATTTGACAGTAAATTCGAAACATTTAGATAAAAAATTGAGTGAGTTATGAAGTTTTTCGCAGTGCTGCTCAAACTGCGTTTTTCAGAAAATTATGTATTGATGCGTTCTTGGAGTTTAAATGTTGCAGGCTTCGTTGGGGATCGATAAGTGAACGTTGCTGTGTCTAGGTATGTTTAGCATGTTGTTGGGATGTATATGGATGTCTCGTTTCACGTCGTTAGGCTCTTGGGAGAACGAGCAGCCGTGTAAACCAATTTCTGTCAAAAGTTTTGTTCAAGGATTTTTGAGTTATTTGGGATATGTGGTTGTTTTGGGGACAATCGTATAGGCTCGAGTCATTGATGTAGTATCCTAAGATGGCCTCGTGGTGTCCAGTAATGATTTGTACAATCGAGTCTAGACTGTTAATCAAAACCTGTTTAGAATTTTCAGATGTTGACTTGTCTCGCAGGTACACGGACCCGCGGACGGGCCCTGGCACGGGGTCCGTGCCTTTGTTTTCTCCTTGATGCCATTTCTGCGTGCCAACACGGACCCCCACACAGACCAGGGCACGGGGTCCGTGCCTTTGCTTTCCTTCGAAGTGTCAATAATCCGAGTCTACACGGACCCTTTGACGGACCCTGACACGAGGTCCGTGTCCCTTCTTTTTGTTGGTCCCTTCTTTGCGCACACACATGGACTCATACACGGACCCGGACCTGTGGTCCGTGTACTTCATGTTTTGGGAAAAACATAATTGTTTGTTTTGGGATTTCATGTGGTGGTTTAGTACACTGATTTAAATGGGGTCAATTCCCGAGAGTGTTTAGAACGCCTTAAGTTATTTATGGGGTTTGGTGGTGAGCATGTGTACCTACGTCTAAGCAATGCAAGTTAAGTATTTTAAATTCATTTAGTATGTGCAGCAACGACCCCGACCGAAGTCCAATGAATCCCTCAACGCCAAGTAAGTATGTTTGACGTGAAAGATAAAATTTTAATTTTTTGAGATATGCTAAATGTCTTGTGACCAATTTATGAATTGGTTTGGAAGTCGGTGAACGTGGCCGAGGACCTCTCCGCCCCGTTAAATCATGAACGGGTTTAGATCGTGATAGGAAAGCGTTAAATCATGAACGTGGACCAATCAGCCCGTTAAATTATGAAAGGGGATCTCATGTATGTGGCAGTGGATACGTCCCTGTCAGCCCAGTACTGTGGTTTAGTCTGATCAGGAGATTATGTTATGGGTCACTTGCTTTGAAACATTCTCTACGTAAAATAATGAAGTTCATGTATATTTATGTATGCACAAGTATGAAAGCTTGTTTATGAAAGTTTTCATGTTATGGCATGTCTATGATATGTATGGATGTTCAAGTTTACTTCAAGTTAATGTTTCAAGTACGTATGTTCTATTTTTAAGCTGCATATCGTTTTATTATGTATTATTCGTTATTCCCAGTTTATACGTGTTGAGTCTTTAGACTCACTAGACTTGATCGATGCAGGTGAGGATGTTTATGAGGAGACACGAGGTGGGGACCAAGGAGCAGGCTTGGACTGAGCGGGAGGCTAAACCCGAGGACCGCCCATGTTTTTAAGTCTTTATGAAAATGTTCAAACACTTTTGTCAAACTTCATTTTAGATCTTTCGTTGCGAAAAATTGAGACGTACAATTATTTTATCGAATTTTGAACTTTCATGTTTATTTAAGAAAATTTTTAATTTTTCCGCAAATTTTAAATAGTAAAAGTACGGTACGTTACACATGAGCTCATCAACAAAGCTTGATAAAGATGAAGTGGGAATATTAGTCGATGTAATATTCTATCGAGGTTTGATAGACTCATTATTATACTTAACTGCTAGTCAACAGGATATCATGTTTGCAGTTTGTAATACGTCTCAACTGAAAAACAAGCAGTGGACATCTTCACCAAACCACTACCCTAGAATAATTTTTCTTGTTTCAGAAATATTTTAGGACATATTTATTTGTTATACTACTTGAATATATATATTGAAAATGTTTTCAGCCTAATTGAATCAATCATTTAATAGTGTGGTAATGCGTTATTTAATGTTTTTTATCACTTAATTAAGCGTCTTAATATTTTTTTATCTCACTTGATAAGAATTCAAAGTTTTCATTAATAGCTTTACACGTGTCATCCAGTTATCAGATTCAAAAGCACACATGATACATATTTCAAATCCCTAACGCATTCATTTTATCTCTATCCTCTTATTATTCTCCGAGCTTATCTGTTTTCTTTAGCTTCGAAAATCACCTAATTTCTATCTATAAAATCATATTTCATATATGGCTGCTCGAGCAACTCCATCCTATATCATGAACGAACTTTCGGTCGATTTCAAATCAATTTACTCTATGGAAGATGTTGTTGTGTCTCAAGTCTTCAAAGATTTTGAGTCATCTAGACTCTGAAGTTTCCTCAATTCCTCTTTGGACATCTACGTGGAAGAACTGAAGAATTTCTACACCAGAGGAGTAGTAACTGAAGATGGGATGATTCTGATGCCTCTTGGAGATGATAGTATGTTGATCGACTGTACTATTTTAGTTACATAATAAATGGCTAACCGACTTCTCTCTAGTTTCTCAGCAACCAGTTCAGGAAATGAAGCTGAACTTCTCTACATCTGTCGAGAGCATCAAGACATTAGGGAAAAAAAAGACATGAAATTGGAATATCAACTTTCGGCTGATGTTGTGGCTAAGACAATTCTAGCAAAGACGGGTTTCTTTGATGCGTTGGATTTGCCATCCCTTTGAGAAGAATGTTTGAAGACCCATACCTAAGGAAAGCATCTGAATATTACACCTACTGGGATGATAGTCATCAAGAACGAGATTGTCAAGGATCTGGTTATTGAAAAGAAACTAACTAACAAAAAGGGAAGCAAGTTAACAAGACCAAAACCAAAGAGAAACTAATTTTACAATACAGTGACTCTGAGGTAACAACTCCTTCCCATCTTCCAAAAAACACTAGAACAACTATAATCAGACCAGTGTCTACAAAAATCAAGGTCGTTCTTTTGTCTCATATACAAGTGCTAGAGGGTTCTGATCTTCCAGCCAAAAAAGTAAAATCATAGCAGTGGCAACTTCTCCAAGAAAAATTAATATTCCATTGTTTTTCCTCCTCCTAGACCAAAAACATTAGTAATATGGCAATGAATGAGCACAATGATCCATTGGCAGTAGAATTCATCAGCTAGACTGTAAAAGAACCGACTGCTTCAGAAATCTTACTAATTGATCAAGCAGGTCCTTCTACCAGTCTAGCCCTTGAACTAGTTGGTCCCTCTTCCAACGAGTTGCCTCCGGTAAAGCTATCCTCACCTGATCTGGACATAATTGATGGAACAACTCTGGATCAAATCAGCTCTAGCTTAACTGTTATCTCCCCTTCTATCAAAATTCTTAAAAGAAGCAATCTGAATACATAATAAGCTTTAGAATCGTTCAAATACAAAATACTCAAAGATGTGTCCGAACTATCTAGAAGCATGATTGACATATTTAGTCAACCGGAATAGATAAAAAAAGGAACATGCAGTAATGACTGCTCATCTTGGTTGGCAAATTCAAGACAATAATTTTCAACTTTGCACCAAGATATAGGACGTCCAGAATAATTTCATGAAAAAGATTGATGGTTTAATTTCGGAGTTAGCCTCCATTCTCGCCCACCTAAAGCCACCATCTGTCATTGACAAAAAGAGGTAAGATAAGAATTCAACTAGTTATAGTTAGCTAGATCATCATCCGAGCAGCATAAGAAATCAACCAGTTAGTTTAGAAGATAATCAATGCCGATCTAGTTAGTCATTCAGTCAGTTTAGTTGTACTTATTATTGAAAATTAATATCATTATTTTGGAATAATTTTGTCAAACACCAAAAAAAGAGAACTTTTTTAACATTTTGGTTTTGATGTTTGGAACCCCAGAGATAAACTGGACTCAGAACCCGAGCTAAATTGAACTCATAAATCTAAGTCACTAATGAAAATGATAATGTAAGCTAATTTGATTCTGAGTCGAGTAATTTAGATCTATCAAAAGTCTATCATTCAGAATAAAATAATTTCGATTTCTGGTAAATCAGCCTGATCAGTGATTAAGGATCAGAGTCAACTGATTAAGCTTCCTGTTTTCACACATCAGTTATTAATGTTCAAATTTATAGTCATAATTATGCATATGTAAAAAAGGACGATGACCTAACAACAAGGACATCCACATTCATGAAAGGATATATTTGGAACAGGTCACCGTTGTTAATTGAAGGTACAAATAGATCAGTTTACTTGAACAAGATAGAGTTCCGACTCTTGTTCAAAAAAAGAAAACTAGTAATCTCTCTATAAAGCCTTCAAAGCCCAAATAAAAATCAACACATGACCACAATTCTGAAACGACCTCAACTTTTTTTAAAACAAAACCCGAAAATACTAATTTAAAATAATTAACATTTTCATAACCATAATAAATTATCATTTAAAATCTCAAGTGCATAAAATAAATCCTAAATCAACAACTAACCAAAATCCTATATCGACCTTCACAAAGATCGACTAACAATATAATAAAGCATAAACATATCTATAATAAAATCATTAAAATAATCATTTAATCTTTAATCTATCAAGCTAGTGCGGAAACATAAAGGTCCCTCGGGTGTGTCTGCAGCACTCAATCCACTCCATTGTCAGTGCCTCCCATAAAATCATCAAATCATGCATCATACAAATCTAGTCATTCTAATGACTCATCACGTTCTAAAAATGAATAAAAAATAATACATATAATCAAACATCCAAGCCCCATGGAAAGCAACCGAGTCCCTTGACCCATAACATGCACACAAACCCTACAAAGACCCCACGGTGCCTCTTTACCTTATCTACGATTTCCAGCTTTTGTTTCTTATTGAATTACTCATATTTCATTCATATTTAATCATATATTGGCAGATTAACCCTCAATAATCACAACGTTTTCTATAAAAGCGTAAAATCGTAAAAACGTTGAAAATGTATATCGTACCGTAAAATAATCGAACATCCATATTTTTCATGCATAATCAATTAACACAGACATATTATGATTTTTATGTTGTTTAAAAAGGGTTTAGGAAACATGTCGTTGCGTTTATAATGCTCGAATATACGATCGTCGGCGAGGGTGTTGTGTTGGACGACCGGACGACGAAGACTCCGAGCCTTTTCTCCTTCCCTTAATTTCAAAAATTAGTGGTGTGTGTGTAAGGTGTTTTTTGGCTGATGGAGGCATGAATTATGAGGTTAGAGGGACCTAAGAGTCCTTATTTATAACTTAATCAACATGTTAATGGGCTTTGGTTTTGGGCTTGAAAGCTTAAGGGACAATTGGCCCTTCTTTAAATAATTAAATTAGGCCCTATAACACTTATTTAATTAAAACATAAAAGTTTATAAAATTAATTTCCTAAAAATAATATTTTTGATCTTTTAAAACTCATTTTTTCCCCAAAACTGGCTTCTTAGAAAAATCGAGCTCGACTCGTAAAATATTCGAACTCGAACATTTTTAGGAAAATTAAATCATTTTTAATCATATTAAGCCTAGGAAATATTTAATGAAAAATAAATATTCTTTTCTTGGTCGTCCTCGGTCTCCTTTCCTCCTGCCTATTATCGAATATTCGGGTAAAATAGTTAATTTCATGTAATCATGTCATAGTATCATTTAATCATGGAATCATATTTTGAATCATTTAATAAATATCAAGTAAGCATTTAAAATCAATTAAAATAATTTTGCATTCATGTGGTTTATGCATGTTGGTTTTTCGGACGTTACAATTCTCTCCCCCCCCCCCCCCCCCCCCCCCCCCAACCCCTTTAAATTGAATTTCGTCCTCGAAATTTTCCTTGAATTAATGATTGCAAAGCTTAGATCCCTTTATACAGCTCAAACTTAACCTTTAACTTAAATCTTACTCTTCAATTCGGTCCTCAAAATCTTGAAAATTGCAGTTCTAACCAAAAAATTTCCCAAAGTCGACTCCTAAATACAGCTCAAGCAGTGTATGCACCCTATTTTCCTGTAAGTTCTTCAATATCCCAATCAATTCTCATAACCCCATTTAGCATTCCACGCAAGAAAAGGATCGAAAAAATGTAAAACAGCTAGGTTACCTTGAAATTAGTGTAGTGTCGGCTCTGCCTTAGGCTCCTCAACTTGTTTCACATAGACCCTTCCATCATTGGGTTCCTTGAACTTTGGGCAAACCTTGGCCTTGTGTCCCTAATCTCCGCATTTGAAGCATATGTAAGTTCCCCACATGCACTTTCCAAGATGTGGACGATTGCATTCCACTACAACAAAAACGCCAAACGACAACGGATAAAATCCGTTGTCGTAGGCCATTTAAAACTGTTGTAACTGAGGGTGTTGTTGAAAGTGTCTTCAACGACAACGGTTTTAAACCGTTGTCTTTTCTATCAACGACAACGGTTTTGCAACGGTGTTAAACCGTTGTAATTTCTAGCAACGACAACGGTTTTGCAAGGGTTTTAAACCGTTGTTTTTAACCGTTGTCGTAGCTATTTTAAAACTGTTGTTAAAGTCAGTGTTGTTAAATGGTCCGCTCAAAGACAGCGGTTTTTGACTGTTGTCGTAGCTACAATTTGCGACGGTTTGTAAAAGCGTCGCAAAATAAAAAGTGTTGTCGAAACTACAGTTTGCGACGGTTTTGATAACCGTCGCACAAGATATTTGCGACGGTCTTATAATCACCGTCGCTAGTTAGCGACGGCTCAAAATCCCGTCGCTAAATTTAGCCACGGTTTACTTTTTAGCGTCGCTACATTTAGCGACGGTATTCATGTGCAAAACCGTCTCTATTTAGCGACAGTTTATAGATTCCGTCGCTAATATTTTAGGTAAAATAAAAAAGAAATATTTACGAATTTAATAAATCTATGTTTTCAATTTATACAATCGTGTAAGAGATAAAAAATGTAAAAGTCGTGAAGTGATAAAATCGTGTAAGAGATAAAAATTTTAATCGTTTTGAAGTGGTAAAAAAATCGTGTAAGAGATAAAAATTTTAAGTGTTGTGAAGTTGTAAAATCGTGAAGAGACAAAATTTTAAGTGTTTTGAAGTTGTAAAATCGTGTAAGTGAGAAAATTTTAATTTTTGTGAAGTGAAATGGAAGAAATTGAAGCAAATTTGCATGTATTTATAGAGAGTGGTGAAAGAAAATGGTGGGAAGTTTAGGCGGGAAGAATTTTTTTGAAAATGACAACTATTTTAGTTAAACCGTCGCGAAATTATAAATCGGCGACGGTTAAATCTAAACCGTCGCTAAATGTTGCGACGGTTTTTATTTAACGGTCGCAACTTTAGCAACGGGTTTGGTAAATCCGTCGCTAGTTTTAAACATGCGACATGTTTGTTTTACAGTCGCTAAATTTAGCAACGGTGTAGATTAAACCGTCGCAAAAAGCTCGCTACTTTTAGCGACGGTTAACGAAAATACCGTCGCTAAATAGTTGTCGAATGTCTCAAATGTCCTTTACCATTTTTCTTGTAGTGAGAATCCAAAACTGTTGTCTTTAATAATTTTTTTCATTAGATAAAATTTTTGTATTAAATTTCTTTTAATTTATAATATATTTAATAATAATTAAACCAAAAATAACAATCGAAAACAAAATATTTACCACGTTAAATCAGTGACTATGTTATGTTCAAAATCCATCTTCCAATATATGCCAACGATAAACAAAAATTTTAAGAATTTGAATTTAGTATTGCAATTGACTTTGATACATGTTCGTCATCAACGTGGCAATGTGACAGTAGAGTCCCACAATATCAACATTTTCCAAACAAAAAATACGTATATACTGCAATCTTTTGTCATCATCGGCCTCGATCTCCTCAAACTCATCAACATTTATGCATCAAAACCTTCCCCTGCCATTTCATCTCTGGCATATATAATCCACAAATAGAAAGCCCATTAAAAACCCATTTTCGTACTTACAGAGTTGGATTCCAAAATGGCGATTCCTTATCCAGCAACATTCATGGTTACTCGTACCTTGTGTTTACTATTTTCTGGTTCATCTTTTTACCTTATGTTTTAACCAAGAACCCTTATATTACATTAAATTCCCAAATTCAAATAAATTTATTATTATCTCAATTGTTCTCCAAAGCTACAAATAAATATAGATCGTGTCATAGTAAGGTTATAATTTAACACGAGTAGTTTAACCCGTCATTCAGGCTATTCTCTTGAAATATAAAAATAAACAGTAAATAAAAACAAAATAAATAAAAAAAAACTTACAAAGTTGTATTCAAAACTTGAAGCTTTTATTTAATTCGTAAGAAGGGTTGTTTACAGAGAGGAAATAGAGGGGAGAAAACTTGACCGTATTCTTCTAAAAACATAATACAGCCTATAAATAGATGGAAGAGCCGGACATCAAACCCAGGATTCCAACTAAAAATATAAACAATACAATGCTTTATAAAAGAAAATAGTAACATGGTTACAAAAGTCAAAAAGTCTATAATGATATTCCACCAACTTTATTAAAGATGAATATCCTAATCATCTTTAATATTTTCTTTTAATGAATTTATATAATTTTCAAAAATATCACTAATATGGGAAGAAATATCTTCCTTTGGGTCTTGAGCATTTTGCATCTGATTTGGAGTTAGAACATGCAATGTTCTTATAAAGATCTTTCTTCAGTTTTTCAATGTAGACTTCAATCATCTTTTCTTTAGAATAAATTTCAGAATATTTCGGAGTAAGAAGCTTGAAAGGACTCATTGAATCCTGCTCTTTTTCTTGTTGTTTATTAAAATCTTTCTGATATAAAGAAACTTTTTTTTCCATATGTTGAAGAATTTCGGAGCCATAGAGCTTTCCTGTATCAGGGTCTTCTCTTAATAATTTGTCCCAAAATTTTGTGAACTAACCCTCCATAAGCAAGGAAATTCTGGTCGTAACCTCCATATCCATGGAATTCCGAATTCCATAAAGAACAGACATAAAATCTTACCATCGATTCAATGTTTTGAAAATGATTTTTTAATACTTGAGGACATTTTTAACCAAGTATTCATTGGTTTTATGAAAAATCCACTACAAGAAAAATTCTAAACGACAACAGATAAAATCGTTACATTTTTAACCAAGTATTCATTAGACACTCAACGACTGTTAAAAAAGTTAAAAAGACCAAATTTTAATTTAGCGACGAATTATAAAACCGTCGCTACGTTCAAATCGGCGACGGTTTACAAAACCGTCGCTAGTTTTGAATCGGCGACAATTTTGAAAAACCTGTCGCTATTTAAAATCGGCGACGAAATTTTCTAAAACCGTCGCCGATTTAAAATTAGCGATGGTTTTTAATGCGTCGCTAAATTAAACTTTGGGACGGTTTTAGTAAAACCGTCGCTAATAGCGACGGTTTTTTGTTTAAACTGTCGCTATTTTTAACAACGGCTCTCTAAAACCGTTGTAATTTCTCCGAAAAAACACGCTAATCCACAACAGTTCACGAAAACCGTTGTCTTTTCCCTAAAAAAACGCTAATCCACAACGGTTCACGAAAACCGTTGTCGTTTCTCCAAAAAAACACGCTAATAGACAACGGTTCACGAAAACCGTTGTCGTTTAAAAAAAAACGCTAATCCACAACGGTTCACGAAAACCGTTGTCGTTTCCAAAAAAAACGCTAATCCACAATGGTTCACGAAAACCGTTGTCGTTTCCCAAAAAAAAAACGCTAATCCACAACGGTTCACGAAAATCGTTGTCGTTTCTCCGAAAAAACACGGTAATCCACAACAGTTCACGAAAACAGTTGTCTTTTGTCCTCAAAAACACGCTTATAGACAACAGTTTTATAAACCGTTGTCTTTGACCCCAAAAAACACGCTAGAAGACAACGGTTTTTTAAAAACCGTTGTCTTTTAGCGTGTTTTTTAGGGTCAACGACAACGGTTTTTAAAAAAACCGTTGTCTTTTGTGTGTGGTTGAATGCATATTTTGTTGTAGTGTTCCTTGCACAGTGGTCTCTCACCAGCCTTCAGAACGCTCCCTCTTGGTGGTTTCCCTTGCAGTTTTGGTGGTTCTAGTTGCTTAGGTGGTCCCACATAAGGCTTCTTGTTGTTTTGACTAGCTTGCTGAGCACGGTTCCTCTTTTGTTGTATCTCCCAATCAATGTCATTGGGTGACTACTAGGCTCTAAAAGTTTTGGCAATGGCAGTATTATATTCAGTAGGATCGCCAAGCATCACATCTCGACGGATATTCGGCCTCAAACCATCTAGAAAGTGTCTTAATTTTTCAGTAGCATCATTCGCAATCAAGGGCACAAAGTGACAGCCCCTATCAAACTTCTACACAAACTTAGCAACAAACCAATCCCCCTGACGGAGCCTCATAAACTCTCTCTTCAGCCTAGAACAGACATCAGATGTGAAGTACTTGTCATATAACACCATCTTGAACTCCTCCCATGTCCATGTCGCTATGTTCACTCCTCGCTCTACTCCCTCCCACCATAAGGAAGCTTCGCCCTTCAGCAGATAGGTAGTGCAACATTATCGTCCGCTATATCCATATAACAAAAGATAACATCCAAAGATCGAATCCGTCACTCAGCAACGAATGGATAAGTAGTTCCATGAAAATCATCGAGGTTCATCTTCCTAAAACGCTCATAAGCAGCCTCTGGTCTAACCCTCACACCATTTCCTACGAGTTGCTAAAAAAACGGGCCATACCGTCTAGTACATAGGCACTAGAATCTTGAACAGGTGGAGGCTATGGAATCTCCTCCTCATGTCTATCCTCATCATTCCTACGAAAAATCCTTCTAGGAGGCATCTCTGTATACGTCGTCCAAACCACGTAACCAACATACATTTAACATTTTTCATGCAACATGCGATATGCAACTAACATTTATATCGTGTATCATAAAAGCATTTTAAAGAATTTTAGCATATAAAATATAAAGCAGTAAAAACTTACATATTTGAGGCGTGACTTCTTGAGCTTCTCAAAGTGACAGTACACTACCCTTTAAGAACCTTGGCTCTGATACCAACTGAAACGACATCGACTTTTTTTTAAAACATAACTCAAAAATACTAATTTAAAATACTTAACATTTTCATAACCATAATAAATTATCATTTAAAATCTCAAGTGAATAAAAAAAATCCTAAATCAAGAACTAACCAAAATCATATATTGACCGTCACAAAGATTGACTAACAATATAATAAAGCATAAAAATATCTCTAATAAAATCATTAACATAATCCTTTAATCTATCAAACTAGTGCGAAAACATAAAGATCTCTCGTGTGTATCTGCAGCACTCGATCCACTTAATCGTCAGTGCCTCCAATAAAATCATCAAATCCTACATTATACAAACCTAGTCAGTCTAATGACTCAGCACGTTCTAAACATGAATAACAAATATTACATATACATTCACATGTATTTAAAAATCATATTTTTACTTAAAATAATCTTTTGAACATAAATAAACTATTTAAAATCATTTAAAAATCATTTAAGCACAAATAAATCATTTAAAAATAACTTTATGCATAAATAATATATCATAAATCATTTAATCATAAATCTTTCAATCTTTTATCATTTTGGGTGAAGTTTGATCTTTGAAAGTGACTAGTTTTTATCATTCAGTGGACTGCAGTCTTAGCTCCACATGGTCCATGGGGATGGGCACTAAACTCCACCATGGAAATACGACCATCGGGGTCTTTTGGGGCCTTTTCCCACTCATGGGGTCCCTCTGGGCTTTGGCCCGAAAACGGGGTCCCTCTTGGGCATTGACCTGAATATGGCTCCTTCTTGGGCCTTGGCCCTCACGTTATCACTACAAAATCATATATCACTTGTCGCAGTCAATTCACATCTCTCAAAATATTTTTTTATTTCTTTTAAACTCATAAATCATCATAACTTTCAAAAATAGCATTTTAGACAGTGAAAATTGCAAAAATTTTACCATAAATCATAAAATATCAACAAATCAAAAAATATCATATTTTCGTCAAAATAATTATTTTAAATCATAAAATATCATTTCACATGCGTTATGATCCTTCGGGACGCTGCCAAGCTTTTACGTATTTCCCAAGCATAAAATTAACGTTTTGCCCCTAGACGTAAAAACTCTCGATTTTATCTTTTACTTAGTTTTATTGACATGGGTTATTCCAAATATTTATTGAAGCTTAATTATAATTTTTTATAATTTTATTCAGCTTAATTAGAGGTTTTTAATTTAATTCTTTAATTAACGTTTCGTGCGGCGATTAAATCCCGGATAATTTCAAAACTCGTTATTTTGATCCCAAGTTTTAAACATAACATTTTTATTACTTATTCTACCCTTGTGAGCCAAGAACCACACCCATGGACCCATGGTTCCAATTTTAATCTTTTAAATTCCAAATATGACCCTTGCTAGAACACAACGAGCCACCTTCCAATTTACTCGAACCGACGCCCAAGCCACCTCGAGCCAAACCTGAGCCAACCCCTCTAGGAGCCCTAATGACCTAGCCCAGCCCATAGAACCTAGCCCACGCTCGCTAAAACTCAAATGGAACCGAGGCCAAATTATGTGCTCAAGCTCCCTTCTTCGCCCAAGACTCCTAGCTAGCAAGAACTCTTCCAGCTGAGCCACCACCGAGCCCAGCTGACCAAAACCATCCCTGGACCATGCTCAGACCCAACAAAGCACATCCCATATTCTAGAACCCAAGCAGCAAACCACTGAATCAAGTGACAGCAGCACACGCTTGTGCTTCCTTCACGCTATCCACGAGCCTTCACCGAACCGAGCCACATCCCTGAGCCACCTCTTCCTTACCCTCCTTGGACCATCCTAAGCCATTGTTCATACCACCTAGCCCAACCCCAAACCGAGCCGCCCCCTTGAAAGTCTCGGCCATACACACTTACACTCTTGGGAAGAGTCAAATGAAGCGTGGACTCTTCCCTAGCCTTATTGCACGAGTCCTAGCACCCTAGGACTCTACCAGGCCCTCACCTCTAACCCTCCTTGAGCCCCAGCCAGCCCTGCCGAGCCCCCAAGCCCCATGCAAAGCAACCGAGTCCCTTGACCCACAACATGCACACAAACCCTCCAAAATCTCCACGGTGCCTCCCTTCCCTTCTCTACGGTTTTCCAGCCTTTGTTTCTTATTGACTTACTCATATTTAATCATATATTGGCATCTTAACCCTCTAGAATCATAACGTTTTCTATAAAATCGTAAAATCGTAAAAATATTGAAAATACGTATCATACCGTAAAATAATCGCACACCCATATTTTTCATGCATAATCAATTAACACACACATATTATGATTTGTATGATGTTTAAAAAGGGTTTAGGAAACGTGGTTTTGCGTTTATAACGCTCGAATATACGATGGTTGGCGAGTGTGCGATGTTGGACAACGAAGACTCCTAGCCTTTTCTCTTTCCTTTAATTTTGAAAATTAGCATTGTGTGTAAGGTGTTTTTAGGCTGATGGAGGAGTGAATTATGAGGTTAGAAGGCCTAAGAGTCCTTATTTATAATTTAATCAACATGTTAATGGGCTTTGGTCTTAGTCCTGTAAGCTTAAGGGAAATTGGCCTTCTTTAAATAATTAAATTGGGCTCAATAAAACTTATTTATTTAAAAAATTAAATTTTATAAAATTTGTTTCCCAAGAATAATATTTTTTAACTTTAAAACTCCTTGTTTGGACAATATCGGCTTCACGAGCAAAATCGAGCTCGACTCGTAAAATAATTCGAACTACAACATTTTTAGGAAAACTAAATAATTTTTAATCATATTAGGAAGCCTTGGAAATATTTAATGAAAAATAAATATTCTTGTCTTGGTCGTTTTTGGTCTCCTTTCCCCTGTCTATTATCGAATATTCGGGTAAAATTCTTAATTTCATTTAATCATGTCATATTATAATTTATTCATCAAATCATATTTTTAATCATTTAATAAATATCAAGTAATCATTTAAAATCAATTAAATTAAATAAGTAAGCAATTAGAATAATTTTGAATGCATGTTGTTTATTTAGGTTGGTTTTTAGAACGTTACAAATTCTTTATCAGATCAGTTCAGGATCTCATTCGTACTTAGAAGTTTTCGGCTCTATTTTTAATTGAAAGTAAGAAGCCTTACCCCTCAAAAATCTTTAGATCAGAGTTTTTACTATGAATTTCAGTCAGACAGTGTTTAAGTCTTGTTGAAGTGGGTTATTTTAAATTTCTTGGAATTACCAAAGTCTTTTAGTGCAAACCTTCCGCGAGAAGGAAGGGGTGACATAGAAGTATTGAAATCTCTGAACATTCAGAAACAATTTCACATTCAGATTACTTTTTTTATTTCTGCTGAGTTATTTGTTCAACCATTTTCAGTAAGCCTACTTCTGGACATATCAACTGATTGACTCGCTGAAAGCTCTATTGACAAGAATCAGATTTCAGTGTTGCTAACTCGACCGAAATATTTTTGACTAAATTTTTCACCCCCTCTAAATACGATCCTAATATATTTGATTCTTCCACAAAAAAAAATGTTCTTTCATAATTTAATTTTCCAAATAGTGGTAAATTTTTTATATAGTTTACAAAGTATTTTGAAAGATATGATCAAAATACTCAAACTTGGAAATAACTGTAATTCCATTACTACTACTTTTATTTGTTGCTCAATTTTTCCACAATTGTGAGAATAATTTTATCTCAAGGTTTTCATCAATATTTTGGAAATTGAAATAAACTTTATACAGGTTTAAGAATCATCTCATTCTCATTTTTCTACCCAAATTTATTCTGTTTTTACTGAACCTGTAAAAATAACAATAATAATACCATTACACAACCCATATATTTTTTGGACAAATTATTATAAAACATAAATATTTAATTGTAAGGTACAAAAAATTTAAATTTTCGTGACCTGAATGCATGTAATCTAGAGTTTTATTTAAATTATGTGTTTATTTATTTTTATGCATTTAATGCATAATTATTGTATGGCTATGATTAATTTCACGATATTTTAAAGTTTCATGCACTAGGGTTTTTAGATGCATTTCGTGCTCGAACGAGGAATAGAGACCTGGAGATTTATCAGGAAAAATGTTTTTACCCTCTGGGCTATTTTTTTAACTGGTACAAAAATTTTAACGATTCGGAAGACTTTTTGAGGGCTGAGACAATATTTTCAAAAACGTACCTAAACAAAATACTTTTCATGTGTGTTTTTGGGCTTGATGAGTTTGTTTTTAAGCTTAATGTGCTCAAATCCCTTGTTAGACCTAATTTTCATATTAGGCCTCATTATTGCTTAATTAACTATTTTAAAAACTCCATTATGCAACCCTAAACCTACTCCATACTTTAATAGCCACACACTCCACCAATGAGCAACCTCTCCTCATTATTTTCCAGCAGCAAGATACGTCTCCTTCATTTTTTTTCTCAAGCAAGTTCCTCCCTGCTCCTCTGGTGCGTTTTTCTTCAAGCTTTTTTTGATCATAAAATCATCAAGGCACGCATGCATCTTCTTCCCTCTTCATTCATGCCATATTATTGCTGTTATATATGTAAATGCATGAGGATTATTTTCGGCTAGCATGAGGGTTCGTTTTGTGCAAGTTTTTTTTAAATGATTGTACATTCTTGTGTTATATCCTCACGTTTTCTCGACTTTATTGCAAGGGGTTGCTAGATATATGGTGTAAAGGGGCTGTATGACTAGGATCAAGGAAACTAGGAGCTGGTGTAACGTACCGTACTTTTAAACTACTTAAAATTTTGCGTAAATTTTTTTTTCTTATATAGTTAACAACCTCTCAAAATACAATTGTAAATAAAATGCTTGATCAAATATTTGGAATTTAAACGAACGTGCAACAAGTAATTGTTTAAACCAACATAAAGTAATTTATTAAAATCAGAGTAAATGAATTCGACATGCATAAAATCTCCGATCATGTTTCAAAGTAAGTGACCCATACATATTGTGTAGAGATATGTTTTATAGAAAGTGACCCATACATATTGTGTAGAGATATGTTTTATAGAAAGTGACCCATACATATTGCACCTGATCAGAATAAAACACGGTACAAGGATCACAGTTCGAGCAGTCCCATAAGAATGACCAAAACTCACTCGTTTAGTATCATATAATTACAAATTTATTGTCAAATCGAAGATATCAAAAAGTAGTACGTTTTATATGTTGAACGTTTTCCAAAACACCGACCAAAAATTCGCAGGATTCAAAATGACATCAGATTCGCTTTTTGAGATCTTAAAACTTGTTCAAAATTGTTTCACCAATTTTGCTCAAACTTTGCATAACATAACCGGATTTTTACACACAATACGCTAAAGAATACTTACTAGGACAAGATCGATGCATAAATAAAAAAATATACATGCCTTTGCATCTAAATGCGGGAAGATAACAAATACTAACGCGGTGGATTACATGAGATGACTTGGACACACTTGCTACACGATTTCCTGCCCGAAAATGAGCGTGAATCTACAGGAATTCGAAATGAAGAGGTGGCTGCTAAAAGAACACTCGAGAACCCTAGGTTATCTCCTCCAAATAAACGTGTATGTGTGTGTGAATTTAAAGAGTTTATTAGGACAAAAGAAAGCACTTAGTCAAATAATTACTGATAAAATAATATTAATATAATTATTTAATCCAACTCAAGGATTTAATAAAATAATTAAGTACTTTTCGAGATTAAGATCTCTCAAGAATTCAAAATAGTATTTGAAAAGCATAAAATCTTAAAACCACCTAACAAATTAAATTAGGCTTTGAAATGCTTAAAATTTCATAAATCACCAATTTCTTGCCTTGAAATAAAATACTACATTTTCAAACATCGCCTAAATCGTTTCCGGTCTCTTTTCTCGATTCCGTATCGAATATTCGCCTGAAGCATAAAACTTAAGTAAACATTTTAACGTGCTTCAAATAAACATGTAATAATTTTAAAAAAATGCAAATCATAAATCATGGATCGTTAAAAATTATTTTAAAATTAAATAAGTAATTTAACAATTTAATAAATGCATGGGTTTACGTGTACTGATTTTGGGCTCTATAATTCCTCCCCACTTAAATAAATTTCATCTTCGAAATTAAATCTTACCAAATAACTCTAGTTAGCGGCTTCTCATATCTGCTTCGGCCTCCCAAGTGGCCTCCACCACCGATTGATTTAGCCATTGGGCTTTGATCAACTTGGTCATTTTTTTCCGAAGTCTCCGCTCATGTCTGTCTAGGATTCGGACAGGTCTTTCTTCATATGACAAGTCTGGAGCAAGCTGCAACGGATCATAACTGTGGGGACACGGACGCTAATTCATTTCTTAATCATCTTTGGGAATAAATGGATCAGTTAAATAAACTGAGTCTAATTTTTTTAAAAAAAAATACATAATTACGGAACATAAGATAATTCATTGTATATAAACATCAAAAGTAAAGTACAAGTCTTGTACAACATATATTCATATCAAACTAAGGTCCAACAACTATACATCCAGTGCTGAAACATATTCTACTTCTGGGTCCAGATCTTCGCGCTAATTTTAATCTCTCATCCTTTTCTTCATCCTGATCCTGTCCCACCTGTTCTCATGCACACATACAGATACAACAACAGCCGGATAACTCCGGTGAGAATATAATTTCCAATATAAACCAAGTATACATGCATTTCATATAACATATACAAAAGCATGCATATAACAGTTATCAATAACATGTATCAAATCTGAAAACATGAAATGATATAAAACTGTAAATCAAACTCATATCTCTGACTCGACTCTGATCTATTCTAGTCGAGGGATCCCGGTTCCCGGATGTTGGCACATTATATCGAATATCTGCAATAGAAGTTGATATACATTTAAGCACATCGATATAAACCAAACATCCAATGTCTTGGCACCTCTGCCACAGACATGGCACCTCTGCCAATAGAATAAGCATTCACATTCAAGTAATACAAAGGTATTAAAATAATATCAAATAAGTATGTGGTTTTGGGAAACTCAAGTCAAATCTCACTCGAGTCGTATCTCTCGGTTCAACATTGATTTATACCTTTATGTCGTAGTACCAACGCTTGACAACTTTGATCTTTCTTCTATTGATTCTGATTCCAATCTGGAATAATAATTCAAGAAGCATAATATCATAATACAACTCGAAGCAAACTCTGGTAGAATCAATCTCAGTCTAGTACATGTCGACGGCATAACAGTACAATCTCGAAATACCGACAATACAATATCAATATATACCAATCAACAACTCATAACCAATCAACAACACAATCTGATATCAAATCTGTATAATCCCAATCAAATTCAATCTGAAAATGATAACAATTCAATACGGTATCCGTTATTCGATCTGATTTCGATTATACGACGATAACAATCTCAGAAATGGATCATATCAATCACAACATGATTTCTTCAATATCATATTTTCAAACCATATCAAAACATAAGAAAAATTACGTCGTTTTGAAGTTCTTGTCGAGGAGAACACAGAACTATTTCCGGATCGAAGATTGGAGGGGCGGATCTTGCACAATCACAAATCTAGAATATGAAAAGGCGTAAGGATTCCACGGAGCTTTTCTCATTTCTTTTTCAAAATTCTGTAGGAATTGTAACCATTTATATATATCAATGCATGCCCAAGAAAACGTGGCTTCATCTTTGAACGGCACGTCACACGCATATGCACGACCTCATCCGGCGCATATGCGCGAGACCTACTGTCTCGTCGCATAACACTTCAATTACTCGCGCATATGTGTGCCCTGTCTTCGCGCATATGCGCGCACGACCCTCGCACGTATCACATGTCTTCTGATATCTTTTCTCGGTGTTGTCCTTCATAATCACATCAATTCATAAATCAATTAATCATCTCGGCTTAACAAAATAAAATCTCGTGCATTACATTTCTGTCTCTCTAAGATATGATTTCGTCCTCGAAATCACAGGCAATCAAATCATATCAAATAAGAAATGTATATAGAATCTAAACAGGAAACTCACATCAATGAAATAACTCTTGGAATTTCTGTCTTATATCGGATTCAGTCTCCCAAGTAGCTTCTTCAATACCATGACGACTCCATGAACTTTCACAAGCAGAATAGTCTTCGTTCTGAGTTGCTTTTCTTTACGATCAAAAATCTGGATCGGCTTTTCAAAATAACTCAGAGTTTCATCAAGTTCTGCCTCATCTGTCTGGATAATATGAGAAGCATCGAAAAGGTATTTCCGCATTAAAGATACATGAAAGACATCATGTATCCCAGATAACGATGGAGGTAATGCGATTCGATAAGCACGATCTCCTATCTTCTCTAGAATCTCGTACGGCCCGATATAACGTGGAGACAACTTCACTTTCTTGCCAAATCTGACAACGTCTCTGAAAGGAGAAATCTTCAAAAATACTTTGTCTCTTGCCTCAAATACTAGAGGTCGACGTTGAACATTGGCATATTTGGCTTGTCTGTCTTGAGTTGTCTTCATTCTCTTCTGAATCAGCTTCACTTTCTTTGTCATATCTCTAATCATGTCAGGCCCAATCTCAGGTAACTCTGAAATATCGTCCCAATAAAGAGGGGATCTGCACTTCTTTCCATACAACGCTTCAAACTGAGCCATCTCTATACTCGTCTGATAGCTGTTGTTGTAAATTCACAAAGTGGCAAAGAATCTTGCCAACTAGTGCCAAATTCTAGCACTACAGCTCTAAGCATATCTTCCAATGTCTAGATAGTCCGCTCTGACTGTCCGTCTATCTGTGGATGATATGCGGTACTCAAATGCAATTTCGTACCTAGAGCTTGCTGGAAATTGTGCCAAAATTGCGAAGTAAACCGAGGATCACGGTCTGATACAATCGACTTCGGCACTCCATGCAATCTGACCACTTCTCGGACATAAATCTCTGCCATCTGGTCATGTCTGTGCGTCATCCAGTACGGAATAAAACATGCTGATTTGGTTAATCTATCAATCACGACCCAAATCGCATTCACAACCTCTGGAGGAACGTGGTAGCTTCGTCACAAAATCCATGGAAATATGATCTCATTTCCATTCAGGAATAGATAAGTTGTGCAACAGACCTCCTGGTTTCTTTCTTTCCGCTTTTACCTATTGGCAATTCAAACATTTGGATACAAAATTCCACAATATCTTCTTTCATTTTTCTCCACCAAAACTGTTTCTTCAAATCATTAAACATTTTTCTACCACCAAGATGAATACTGAATCGACTACTGTGCGCTTCTTTCGATGTCTGTCGTTTCAAATCTGAAACATCTGGCACAACAAGACAATTATTCACATATAATACACTGTCACAAACCTGATACTCGGATTGATGCCCTGATCGGACCATCACAATCGATTTCTGCACATTCTGATCAATTTTCTGAGCTTATTTAATTATCAAAATCAGCTCTGGTTCAACTTGCACGGTATATAATCTCAGAGGCTTACAATCTGTTTCAAATACTAACCAGACAAACATCAATCTTCAATCAAATTTGAAATACCAATCATCGATAAGGATAAACAACATACCTTTCGACTCAGTGCATCAGCTGCATTTGACTTTCCCGGATAATATTTAATTTCACAATCAAAGTTTTTAAACAATCAAGCCATCGTCGTTGTCTCATATTCAGTTCTGACTGTGAAAACATATATTTCAAACTCTTGTGATCAGAATAAATCTCAAATTTCTCACCATAAAGGTAGTGTCGCCAAATCTTCAATGCGAATACAATGGTAGCCAATTCAAAATCATGAATCGGGTAGCGAGTCTCATGTGGCTTTAATTGTCTTGAGGCATAGGCAATGACATGTCTTCGCTGCATCAAAACACAACATAATCCTCTGTGAGAAGCATCACAATAAACAACAAAATTCACCAGTACCTGACAGAATATTCAACACCGGAGCACTGGTTAATCTTTTTTTCAATTCTAAAAAACTGGATTCACACTATTCTGACCAAACTAATGGTGCATTCTTCTAAGTCAGCTGAGCAATCGGCTTAGCAATATTGGAGAAATCTTTAATAAATCCACGATAATATCCTGCTAAACCCATAAAACTGCGTATCTCTGGCACAGATGTTGGTCTAGGCCAATTGATCACGGCCTCAACTTTGCTAGGATCGACAGAAATCTCATCTCCAAATATAATGTGTCCCAAAAACACAACCTGTCTCAGTCAAAATTCACATTTCGAAAGCTTGGCATACAATTTCTCAGCCCTCAGAGTTCTCAATACAATTCTCAGATACTCAGCATGATCATTCAAATTCTTTGAATAAATCAAAATAACAACGATAAAAAATATCACAAAATCATCAAGGTACTTCTGAAACACACGGTTCATTAAACACATAAATACAGCTGGAGCGTTCGTTAAAACAAATGGCATGACTATAAACTCATAATAGCCATACCTGAATCTGAAAGCTGTTTTTGATATATCAGAATCTCTGAATCTCAGTTGATTATATCCAGATCTCATATCGATCTTGGAATACACAGAAGAACCCTGAAACTGATCAAATAAATCATCGATACGAGGCAAAGGGTATTTGTTCTTTACCGTAGCCTTGTTCAGTTGCCGGTAATCAATACAAAGTCTCATTGAACTGTCCTTCTTTCTGAAAAATAGTACTGGAGCACCCCAATATAAACCAAGCATACATGCATTTCATATAACATATACAAACACATATAACAGTTATCAATAACACGTATCAAATATGAAAACATGAAATGATATAAAACTGTAAATCAAACTCATATCTCTGACTCGAATCTGATCTAGTTTAGTCTAGTCTAGGGATCCCGGTTCCCGGACGTTGGCATATTATATCTAATATCTGCAATAGAAGTCGATATACTCCTAAGCACATCGATATAAACCAAACATCCAATGTCTTGGCACCTCTGCCACAGACTTGGCACCTCTGACAATAACTCGTTCTCGTAATCTATCTTCTATTTTCTGCTTTTCTATAAATCAATAGAATAAGCATTCACATTCAAGTAATACAAAAGTATTAAAACAATAACAAATAAGTATGTGGTTTTGGAAAACTCAAGTCAAATCTAACTCGAGTCGTATCTCCCGGTTCAACATTGATTTATACCATTCTGTCGTAGTACCAACGCTTGACAACTCTGATCTTTCTTCTACTGATTTTGATTCCAATTTTAAATAATAATTCAATAAGCATAATATCATAATACAACTCGAAGCAAACTCTGGTAGAATCAATCTCAATCTAGTACATGTCGACGGCATAACAGTAAAATCTCAAAATACCGTCAATACAATATCAGTATATATGATAGGATCGATTAACGTATCAAGAGTGTTTAGAGGGGGGGTTGAATAAACACTCACAATTAAAACTGATCTTTTCGAATTTTGAGTTCAGTTTGGTGACAAACTGATTCTCAGAATCTTGTTGGTCAATGACAATCAGTTAAACTAAAGTAGTTGCGGAAAGTAACTGACTGAAAGTTAGAATAAAAAACTGAAATGAAATGCACAAGGATTGTTTCTGGATGTTCGGAGATTTCAATTACTCCTACGTCACCCCTTCTATCTCAAGGATAGGATTTTCACTAAAAGACTTTGATCGAATATAGGATTTTTATTGACCCACTTCAGTTTGGACTTATCACTGCCAAAAAATGAAACTCTTATTATTACAAAATGTTCTCAGTGCGTAACTGATCTTAGCACTATTGAATTTAACGATTATTACAAAGTGCTAGTGAGCTCAAATTATAGCCTTGACTGCTACGAATAAATCAAGTAAGAGTGAGCTAAAATTTTGGCAGAGTAACAACAAACTTTGAATAGGGTGATATCTCTTCTTATTTCAGCCGTTCTTCTGTCATATTTATAAGCTTCCCTTCCAACGGTAACTTGAGATATATTTGAATCTTTGTATCCGTTGATTGTTCCTTGGGCATTGTTTGCTTCATTTATTTTAATGCGGCGTCTTAACTGCTTTAGCTGAAATGCGTTGTTCTAAGTTGTATTGATTTAAGTGCGGCGTCTTCTATGTATCTTTGTCGGTTGAATTGTTCTTTCCCGAGACATGTTTAGTTGAAAGATGCTTAACATACGGCTGAGTGTATCAACTGATCGTTTGACGTGTTCCAGATTTGCTGGTGAGGAGAATAACTGAATTGCGTTTCAGTTGCGTAGATTAGTTTACTAGATTCAGTTGCTGAGTCCAGTTTACTCGATCAGTTGCTCAGTTCAGTTTAATCGATCAGTTGCTCAGTTTAGTTTAATCGATCAGTTGCTGAGGTCAGTTTACTCAATCAGTTGCTGAGTTCAGTTGGTTTATATTTTGTCAAACGCCGGAATTTAGTTTTCAACAATTTCCCCCTTTATGGTATTTGACAAAACTAAGTAAATAGTGACTGAATGTCTGAACTCATTGTAGATAATATAAGAGAAATAATAACTGAACTTCTGAACTTATTCTAGATAAGAAAATGATCAACTGAATAATGGACTACACGAATCTGTAGAGATTTTTCTTCAACGAAAATATTTCTTTTGCTGTTCTAGAATCTCTTTGATCTCTTCTCCTTTTTTTGTCAAACACATCCATCTTCAAAGATAATCTTCAAACGTCAGTGGAAAGAATTTTGACATCCGAGGAGATACTTGAGACAGCAGTTTGTAAAGAAGTCTGCAACAATTCTATTTTATTAGAAACAGAAGTTTCCTTTCGCTCAACTCGTTTGCTGATTATATCCTGAGTTGTAAAGAGACTTTGAGCTAGACATCTGTTATTTTTCATCTCATCCACAGTTCGGGTAAGAGACTTCATGTTTGCTTGAATGGATTTCAGTTTTGCAGAATCAATTTCCATTTAAGAATCCAATTTGACATTATGAGAAAGTTGTGTGGATTGAATTCTCTTGATTTCAGTAATTATCTGCTGCATATTGTGCTGCATATTCTGGATTTCTTCAAGGACAAGATCCATTTCTGTGGATTGAAGAGGAGATGACTGATCAGATGTTCTTGGTTCATGTGAAACTTGATCAAAGACCACCATGGTCCTATCAGATTGAATCGTTTCAGGAACAGTTTGTGCATGAACATCTGTTTCAGTTACTGCTACTTGGACTGGAGGAGATGAAGATTGATGTTGACCAGCAATTGGGCTTTCCTACTGAATAAGCCTTTCCTGCCGAATAAAATCTTCAGTGAGAGGGTCATGAACTGATATTCGTGCTGGTTCATCAGCTGGAAGTTTTTCAGAAGGAATCAACAATGCCTCCATATTTTCAGCAATCTGTTGATTTGGTGATTGAGCAAGCACCACTGTTTGCTCCTTTAGTTCAGAATCAGCAGGCTGAACTGGTGCTTCTGTTGATATAGGAACCTTTTAAGTGATTTGATCAGTTGAGTGATCAACTTCTTCAGAAATGGATTCACTAATAATAGATTATGTCATCACTGCTTGAATAATTTCATCAATGTTGGAAAAATTTAACTCAGCTTCAGAGTACAGCTGATGTTCCACAGCAGATGATTGTGGCACATCTTGAACTGTTTCTTCAGTTGTAACAATAGTTTGTTCTGAGGGTGGCTCTTTCTGCTGAGAGGAGGGTTCTTCTTCTTCTTTTTCAGAGGCTTCCTCAGGAAGAACTAACTCCTGATCCATTTCCCACATTTTTATCTGAGCTTGCAAGCTAGTAAGATCTGTATCTAGCTGAGTGATCACAGCTCGATCATTATAAGAAGTTGGATTGGTAGGAATGTAGTTTGCCTTCAATTTCTCAAGCAGTTGAGATAACTTTTTAGCTCGAATTTGGTCAAAAAAATAGGTTTTTCTCTCCAAAGCCTGAACAATTGTGGCAGCTTTGACTATCTTGAGGACACTTGCTTCCAGTTTGATAAACTTCTTCAGCTGGAATTTCTTTTTCAGCTGCTTATCAAAAATTTGAGTTCTGTAAGCTGTCCAGGCATCATAGGATTGAAGTTTTGATGCTGCAAAATTATTGACATGTTCCCAAATAAGGTCAATATGAGTTTGAATGGAATTGGATGGCCTGAGCTCTTCAATCAATTTGCCGTTGCCTTTTTCAGTACTGAGGATGTGTGGAATTTCCAATCTAGTACGAGTAGTATCCACCAGTTCTGTAATCTTTAAACCTTTGGGTCTGGCAGGTGCTAGAACAGTAGGTCGATTGATATGAATTAGAGGAGATTTGATCCTAACTGTTTTATTTGTTGCATCAGCTGAGATTTCTGGTGGGATGAACTTCAGGGGAACTGCTTTGATAGGCTGTTGGGCATTCGAAGATTTCAGTCTTTCAGTAGGAATAGATTCTGCTGTGGTTGGCAAGTTTGTCCTTTGTGTTCTTGGTTTCTTTGCAACTTTTGGAGAGGGCGTCTTCTCGGAATCAGATTCACTGATAATAAATTTTCTTTTAACTATCTTCAGTTGAGCCAATGTCTTGGCCTGTTGAACTGATTTGGGAGCAGCCTGTTGTGTCCCAATCTCCTTCTTGATCTTCACGAACTGATCAGGAGAGATATCGAATTTAGTCTTGGGTGGCAGAACATTCTTCCCATGGAAAATTTTGAACTTAGATAATCGCTCAGAATCATCAGCCACCAACCCTTTGACTTTCATCAAATAGCTTAGCAGCACTGCAAATCCTTTGAATTACTTGGTGGAGGAAAACATATTTTTCAAGATACTGAAAATGAGTTGCTTCCAATTGAATTTTCTTCCAGCCATAATAACCGTAATAACTTGAAACTTTTCCAAAGTCAGGGCAGCATACGATCCTGCCTTAGCCAGTAGCCCTTTGGCTACAATATCAGCCAGCAACTGAACCTCATGCTTCAGTTCCTTCTCAGGATCGGAAACTTTGATTTTCCGTCCATCAGCAGAGAGTGCAGTTTGCATTTCTTCAATATCTGATGCTTTAACATCAGCAAGTTGTGCTAATCCATCAGAAGGTAATGAAAAGATTTCTCCGAAAGAATCTTCAGAAATGGTCACCAACTGACCATTGACAGAGGAAATAATGCTTCCATCAGGATTGATATATCCATTTGAGTAGAGATCCTGGAGTTCTTTTGGGTAAATTTCCTGCGAAGATTGTCCCAAAAACATCCTGAAACCAGCAGATTCAATCTTCAGAAAGACGTTCTTAACATCAGCTTCTTGAACTGATAAACTGAGTCAAAGTCAATGACCATAGCGTTCAACATGTGAGCTGAGATTTGATTCGCCATTTCGAAAGATAAAATGATCTGAAATTCGCAACAGATAAGCTCTGGAATTAGTATGCTCTTAGGAACTGATTGTATGTGTAAGAAAGAAAACTGAATTGAAGCGGGCATAGTACATTTGTTCGTGACTGTTCAAATTCGGGACACGTGTCAGTCCATTAAAAATTTTGAATAAAAATGTGTGTACGTGTACTGTAAGCGTGTGTGCAAAAAAAAATTAACGGTTTAAAATAGGTTACGTTACGAAATTTCAGTTACATCAGTTGATTTGGAATATAATAAGGTTTTAATTTGTTAACTTATATGAGAAGATTTGTAAAATATCCAGCTGAACAATCAGTTGGGAAACTGATTCATTTCAGTTGAGAATTCACAAACAATTGTCTCCTCAGTTAACTTCTTCAGTTAACCTCTTAAAAACTGATATTACCCCTTAATCGGTGCATTAAAGTGACGATATAAAATAAATTTAAAGGTCAAAAAGATTATCGTTTGCTGAAACGTTGACGGCCCTTCAGCTTCCAGGATATTCAGCTATAAATAGAAGTAACACGGTTAGTTTCAGTCATATTGGTGAAAATATTCAAGACAAACAGAATGGCAGATACGAGTAGCTCGAGTGCTTCGCCGTTTGCTCTGGAGACCAAGAAGGATGATATAGAAGATGAAGACTTCTATAAGAGTCTTCACTACTAGGAAAAGTTACAGAAGCTTGTGTTCTTGTATAATACTGGAGAGGCTACCACTCCCAAACTGGTGGCAGAGTTGAGAAAAGTGCGGGAGCACTTGAACATAGCTGTGTGGGTGGATGTCTTTAAGGATGGTCATATCTATCAGCTAATGCTTCGGAAGGAGCTGAAATCCTTAAGCGCATAGTTGATTCTCAGAGCTTTGTCAAGACATCTACCGAACCTTTATCCGCTTGGTTGAAAATGTGGATATGTTGTAGAGAAAAAATATGATGATGTAATCCGTGAAAACGTTTATGATTGAATGAAGTATTTATATGAACATATTTTGTTTTGTTTTTCTCTTTCCTGCAAATGGTAAATTTTATCAGTTGTTATATATGAATTGCGAATTTAAACAGATGAATTGATGAAAGACTAACTGATATAATATGACTATGAACTGAAATCAGTTCATCATTAAGTAAGAAATGACAAACTGATATCAGTTGATAATGAACAACTGATAAATAAGAAGCCTGAGTAAATGAGAAAAACGCTTCGGTTGACTTGAGACTCTTTGGTTTCTTCAACATTTAATATCACCTGTCTATAAATAAGACGAGAGAGATAAAATGTGAGACAATAACAGTTCAATATGTCCGACTCAAGTAATTCTGATGCATGCAGCAGTACGCATGTTCATGTTACTAAACAATCAAGAATTTATTTAGAAGAGTTGAAGAAAAATATTGAAGAATATGTTTTGAAGAAAGTGATGTCAACATGGTTCAAAATTCATGATTTGCAGAGGATAAGTAGAAGTGGTGCTGCTCCTTCTCATGCTCAAGCAGCAACAACAAGAAGATATATTAATTGTTTTGAAGTTAGGCATGTTACAGACCTGGTTGATGACAATGTTCTGTTACATGCAATGCTATGGAAGGAATGTCATGTGATTGAGAAGATTTCTACAACTGAATAATTTTCTAGAATCCGAATGTATGAGTTGAATGATTAGATTAGAGAATGACAAGATTCAGTTGGTTCTGAGATTTCTTTTCTAAGATGGAATCTATTTTATTCTTAATAAAGTATCATTTTCGATTTGTTGTTGTGTTCTTATTTTCTGCAAATAATTTTATTAGTAAAACAACATCAATAATAATTTTAAGACAAGTCAATTAAACCAAGAATATTGCGAAAGTGAGAAAACTTAGTCTCGGGTAATGGTTTGGTGAAAATGTCAGCTGCTTGTTGCTCAGTTGAGATATACTCCAGTCTAATGTCCTTCTTCAAAGCATGATCTCTAATGAAGTGATGCCTGACATCTATGTGCTTGGTCCTTGAGTGAAGAACTGGATTATAGGTGATGGCAATTGTGCTCGTATTTTCACAAAATATGGGCGATTCATTTGTAATTACTCCATAATCTCTCAGTTGTTGTTGGATCTAGATCAGTTGTGCACAACAACTACCAGCAGCAAGATATTCTGCTTCAGTTGTTGAGGTAGCTATGGATGTATGCTTTTTGCTGAACCAAGAGATCAGTCTGTCACCAAGAAACTGATATGATCAACTTGTACTTTTTCGATCAAGTTTACATCCTGCATAATCTGCATTTGAATAGCCAACTAAATTGAAATATGATTCTTTAGAATACCATAACCCAACATTTTGTGTACCCTTAAGATATTTCAAAATTCTTTTAGCAGCTGAGAAATGTGATTGCTTATGATTTGCTTGAAATCAGCACACATACAGACAACAAATACAATATCAGGGCGACTGGCAGTTAGGTACAACAATGAACCTATTAAACCTCGATATAATGTCGTCTCAACTGATTTCCCCCTTGATCAGTGTCCTATTTTACTGATGAGCTCATGGGAGTATTTGCAGTTAAACATGATTCCATGCCAAATTTCTTCAGCAGCTCCTTTGTATATTTAGTCTGACTGATGAATATACCAGTCTCCAGTTGCTTCACTTGTAGTCCAAGAAAGTATGTCAGTTCACCCATCATGCTCATTTCGAACTTTTCCTGCATCAACTTACCAAATTTCTCGCATAATTTGGGGTTAGTTGACCCAAATATGATATCATCAACATAAATTTGGACAAGTAAAATGTGATTATTCTTGGAAAATTTGAACAAGGTCTTATCAACTGATCCAACAGAAAAATTATAATCAGTTAGAAATTTTGAAAGAGTTTCGTACCAAGCTCTGGGAGCTTGTTTAAGACCATATAAGGCTTTGTTCAAATGATATACATGATCAGGAAGGTTGTGATTTACAAAGCCTGGGGGTTGTTCAACATATACTTCCTCTTGTAGTTGACCGTTCAAGAATGCACTCTTTACATCCATTTGATAGAATTTGAAGTTCTTGAATGAAGCATATGCAAGGAATATTCTGATAGCTTCCAGTCTTGCAACTGGTGCATATGTTTCATCATAATCAATTCCTTCTTCTTGCCTATATCCTTGTGCTACTAGTCTCGCTTTATTGCGCACAACTGAACCATCCTCGTTCAGTTTTTTCCTGTACACCCATTTTTGTACCTATAATAGTTTTTGAAATTGGTCTTGGAACTAAGTTCCAGACATTGTTATGAGTGAACTGATTTAGCTCTTCTTGCATTGCATTTACCTAGTTAGGATCAGCAAGAGCTTCATCAGTTTTCTTCGGTTCTAGTTGTGAAACAAAAGCTGAATAGATAGATAAATTTAGCATTTGATTGCGAGTTCTTACTGGATCAGATGGATTTCTTATTACCAATTCAGGTGGATGTGATTTTCTCCATCTGTACTCAGTATTTGTTGTATCAGTAATTTCTTCAGTTGGTAACAGAATGTCATCAGTTTGCTCTATCAACTGATCATTGGGAATGGCTTCTGGTTCAGCTGATTGATCTAACACTTCTGGTTCGGGTGTTTGGAGGTTGTTTTGATTTATTTGATTGTCTCCTCCATCATTATCCTCCAAAATTGATATCTGTAAAACGATCAACTAGCTCAACTTGATCAGTTGGCTTATCAATTAGTTCAGTTTCATCGAAATCAACGTGAGCAGATTCTTCAACATTTAGGGTTTTCTTGTTGAAGACTCTTTACGCTATACTAACTGATGAATATCCAAGAAATATTACTTCTGCAGATTTAGCATCAAACGCTTATAAATAATTTTTACCATTATCAAGAATAAAACATCTGTAGCCGAATAATTTGAAATAAGTATTTATACTTTTTCTTCCATGCCAGATCTCATATGGTGTTTTCATATGATTTTTATTAATCATTGATCTGTTCTTGAGTGTAACACGCAGTGTTTACTGCATCTGCCCAAAATATTTGAGAAATACCAAAATCAGCAAGCATCGTCCTAGCAGCTTCTTTAAGAGTCCGATTTCTTCTCTCAGCTACACCATTTTGCTGAGCAGTTCTAGCTGCTGAGAGCTCATGCTTAATTCCAGCATTTTCTTTGGAATTTTCCCCGAAACTGATGTTTAGACCACTGTATTTTATCAGTTGAGATAATGCACTTGCATCTCTTGTCATATATCGCGAACATCCACTGTTCAAATACCATATTGAGTTTTTGTTTGTACCTGTTACCTGCAATCACACACATAATATAACTTGGTACCCATATCTATTTGGGTCCTGAACTGATTAGTCCCTTAGGAACCCACACTTGGTTTAGTCTAACAGACTTTCCAGTAGTTGTATTCCAAATGGTTTTTCTCGGCTTTTGTGTGCTTGGTGTGTAGTGTACAGATGATGTAATATGTGTTTTAGCTTTATTCAACTAATTGTTCAGTCTATATCTCTTCTGAACTGGCTTGCAATTATAGTAGTTGAAATAGCTATTCGAATAGTTCTTGTGAAACCTCTTTGATGAATGACTTTGTCAATCAGTTGAGTGTTTTTTACTATAACCAATCCCATATCTTCTAACCTTGCACATATTCTCAGTAGGTTGCTCAATCAGTTTATTGTGCTCAATTTTATCTTGTATCACTGCTGATTTGACAAAGTGAATGTATTTCCCTTTGTCTATTTTTAGCTTTGGTTGAGTATCATTTGGATACATTTCTCCTTGAGTGTTGAACCCTAAACCAGTTTAGTCAGAAACTGTTTTTTGTGAATTCTACATCTCATTCAGTGCAGTAGATGACTTGTTCCAAGACTGAATGAGCTCAGTCTGTTTTGAGTTTTCAACAATCAACTTCTGGATTAATGACTGATTTTTGTTTCTCTCTGCTTTTAGCTCAGCAATTTCCCTTTTTAGACTCAACCCATCAACTGATTCATCAGTTTTGGTTTTATTGTCTGTGGGATCAGTTTCCTTTGCTTTGATTTTTTCAAATGATGAGGCAAGCTTTTGATACTCATTTACCATGTCATGTTGTGTTAGAATGAGTTCTTCTCGTGTGAAATCAGTTGAACTGAAATCAAATACCTGTTGGCTAGATGATTCTTCTTCTGCATCATTAGCCATCAAACACTTGACTTCCTCATCATCACTAGAGCTGCATGAGCTTTCTGGTTCTGACTCCTCACTGTCAGTTTCTGCCCATTTAGATTTATTTTCTTCAGCTGAGAGTACCTCGTGTTTCTTTCTGAAGGACTTCTTATCTTCCCTGGGTCTTCTTTTGTGTTCATATGATTTCTTTCTTCTATCAGTTGATCCCTGACTGTCCTTCTTGGGTTTAGGACAATCAGCAATAAAGTGACCTGATTTGCCACAGTTGTAACATGCATTTGATTCATCTTTGGAGCTGTTCCTTGGGTATGGCTTCTGAAAGTTTCCTTGATTCTTTCTCATGAACCTTCCAAATTTTTTGATGAACAATGACATAGCATCATTGTTCAACTGATCAGCAGATTTCTCGACTGAACTGATTGGTTCTGTTCTGATAGCAGCTAGAGCAGTTGTGGCTGTAGGGGTAGATGATTCTCTTTCTCTGGTTTGCAGCTCAAATTCATAAGCCTTTAAATCAGCAAACAGATCATGAAGTTCAATCTGGTTCAGATCTTTGGACTCCCTCATTGCCATGGTCTGGACATCCCATTCCTTGGGAAGACCTCTCATTATCTTCAGTGCAATCTCTTTGTTGGTATACACTTTTCCAAGTGCATTTAACTTATTGATGATACTGCTTACTCTTTCATCATACTCGTGCATTGATTCTCCTGCTTTCATTTTGTTGTTATCAAACTTTTGGACAGCAACATAAAGTTTATTTTCTTTGGTTTGATCATTTATTTCACACAGCTGGATCAGCTTTTCCCAAATTTCTTTGGCTGTCTTACACATCTTTATTTTGCTGAAGGTTTCTTTGTCCAGCGTCTTGTACAGAATGTCTTTAGCCACATTATCAAGATTTGCTTTTCTTTTATCTTCAGTTGTCCATTCATCTCTGGGCTTTTCTATTCTTTGTGGTACCCCTTCTGTTATGGCAACTGCTGTGTTTGTTTTCAGAATCTTCATGGGTCCATCAGTTATGACATACCACATGTCATCATCTTGTTCATCTAAACGAGCCTGCATTCTGATTTTCCAATCATCAAATTCTTCTCTGGAGAACATATGAATTTTGTTGAATGAAGTCATGCTAGCAAGTTTATAGATCAAAAGTATTCAAGAACAAGATTCACCGGCTCTGATACCACTTGATAGGATCGATTAACGTATCAAGAGTGTTTAGAAGGGGGGGTTGAATAAACACTCACAATTAAAACTGATCTTTTCGAATTTTGAGTTCAGTTTGGTGACAAACTGATTCTCAGAATCTTGTTGGTCAATGACAATCAGTTAAACTAAAGTAGTTGCGGAAAGTAACTGACTGAGAGTTAGAATACAAAACTGAAATGAAATGCACAAGGATTGTTTCTGGATGTTCGGAAATTTCAATTACTCCTACGTCACCCCTTCTATCTCAAGGATAGGATTTTCACTAAAAGACTTTGATCGAATACAGGATTTGTACTGACCAACTTCAGTTTGGACTTATCACTGCCAAAAATTGAAACTCTTAGTATTACAAAATGTACTCAGTGCGTGACTGATCTTAGCACTATTGAATTTAACGATTATTACAAAGTGCTAGTGAGCTCAAATTGTAGCCTTGACTGCTACGAATAAATCAAGTAAGAGTGAGCTAAGATTTTGGCAGAATAACAACAAACTTTGAATAGGGTGATATCTCTTCTTATTTCAGCTGTTCTTCTGTCATATTTATAAGCTTCCCTTCCAACGGTAACTTGAGATATATTTGAATCTTTGTATCCGTTGATTGTTCCTTGGGCATTGTTTGCTTCATTTATTTTAATGCGCGTCTTAACTGCTTTAGCTGAAATGCGTTGTTCTAAGTTGTATTGATTTAAGTGCGGAGTCTTCTATGTATCTTTGTCGGTTGAATTGTTCTTTCCCTAGACATGTTTAGTTGAAAGATGCTTAACATACGGCTGAGTGTATCAACTGATCGTTGACGTGTTCCAGATTTGCTGGTGAGGAGAATAACTGAATTGCGTTTCAGTTGCGTAGATTAGTTTACTAGATTCAGTTGCTGAGTCCAGTTTACTCGATCAGTTGCTCAGTTCAGTTTACTCGATCAGTTGCTCACTTCAGTTTACTCGATCAGTTGCCTGAGTTCAGTTGGTTTATATTTTGTCAAACGCCGGAATCAAGTTTCCAACAATATACCAATCAACAACTCATAACCAATCAACAACACAATCTGATATCAAATCTGTATAATCTCAATCAAATTCAATCTGAAAATGATAACAATTCCATACGGTATCCGTTATTCGATCTGATTTCAATTATACGACGATAACAATCTCAGAAACGGATCATATCAATCATAACATGATATCTTCAACATCATATTTTCAAACCATATCAAAACATAAGAAAAATTACGTCCTTATGAAGTTCTTGTCGAGGAGAACACATAACTATTTCCGGATCGAAGATTGGACGGCGGATTTTGCACAATCACAAATCTAAAATATGAAAAAGCGCAAGGATTCCACGGAGCTTTTCTCATTTTTTTTTCAAAATTTTGAAGGAATTGTAACCATTTATATATATCAATGCATGCCCAAGAAAACGTGTCTTCATCTTTGAACGGCACGTTTTGTGCATATGCGCGACCTCAACCGGCGCATATGCGCGAGACCTACTGTCTCGTTGCATAACACTTCAATTACTCGCGCATATGCAAGCCCTGTCTTCGCGTATATGCGCGAGGTCCTCTGCCATGCTCGTGCATATGCACGAGGTTCTCTGCCTGTTTCGTGCATATGCGCGTCTCTTCTTGCGCATATGCGCGCCTCTTCTCGCGCATATGCGCGAGGTGTTCTGCCCTCGCACATATGGGCAAGGTTCTCTACCTTGTTGTTCTGACTAGCTTGCTGAGCACGGTTCCTCTTTTGTTGTATCTCCCAATCAATGTCTTTGGGTGACTGCTAGGCTATAAAAGCTTTGGCAATGGCAGTAGTATAATCAGTAGGATCGCCAAGTTTTTACGGTGGACTGCAGTCTTAGCTCCACATAGTCCACGAGGATGGGCACTAGACTCCACCATGGAAATACGATCGTCGGGGTCCTTTGGGGATTTTTCCCATTGATGGGGTCCCTCTGGGGCTTTGGCCCGAAAAACGGGGTCCCTCTTGGGCATTGGCCTGAATATGGCTCCCTCTTGGGCCTTGGCCCTCATGTCATCTCTACAAAATCATATATCACTTTTCACAGTCAATTTACATCTCTTAAAATATTTTTTTATTTCTTTTAAACTCATAAATCATCATAACTTTCCAAAAATAGCATTTTAGACAGTGAAAATTGCAAAACTTTTACCATAAATCATAAAATATCAACAAATCACAAAATATCATATTTTCATCAAAATAATCATTTTAAATCATAAAATATCATTTCACATGCGTTATGATCTTTCGGGACGCTGCCAAGCTTTAACGTATTTCCCAAGAATAAAATTAATGTTTTGCCCCTAGACGTAAAAACTCTTGATTTTATATTTTACTTACTTTTAATGACATGGGTTTATTCCAAATATTTATTGAAGCTTAATATAATTTTTCATAATTTTATTCAGCTTAATTCGAGGTTTTTAATTTAATTTTTTAATTAACGTTTCGTGCGGCGATTAAATCCCGGATAATTTCAAAACTCGTTATTTTGATACCAAGTTTTAAACATAACATTTTTATTACCTATTCTACCTTTGTGAGCCATGAACCACACCCATGGACCCATGGTTCCAATTTTAATCTTTTAAATTCCAAATATGACCCTTGCTAGAACACAACGAGCCACCTTCCAATTTACTCGAACCACGCCCGAGCCACCTCGAGCCAAACCTGAGCCAACCCATCTAGGAACCCTAATGACCTAGCCCAGCCCATAGAACCTAGCCCACGCTCGCTCAAACTCTCATGGAACCGAGGCCAAATTATGTACTCAAGCTCCCTTCTTCGCCCAAGACTCCTAGCTAGCAAGAACTCTTCCAGCAGAGCCACCACCGAGCCCAGCTGACCAAAAACATCCTTGGACCATGCTCAGACCCAACAAAGCCCAGCCCATATTCTAGAACCCAAGCAGCAAACCACAGAATCAAGTGAAAGCAGCACACACTTGTGCTTCCCTCACGCTATCCACGAGCCTTCACCGAACCGAGCCACATCCTTGAGCCCACCCCTTCCTAACCCTCCCTGGACCATCCTAAGCCATTGTTCATACCACCTAGCCCAACCCCAAACCGAGCCGCCCCCTTGAAAGTCTCGGCCATACACACTTACACTCTTGGGAAGAGTCAAATGAAGCGTGGACTCTTCCCTAGCCTTACTGCACGAGTCCTAGCACCCTAGGACTCTACCAGGCCCTCACCCTTAACCCTCCTTGAGCCCCAGCCAGCCCTGGCCGAGCTCTCAAGCCCCATGCAAATCAACCGAGTCCCTTGACCCACAACATGCACACAAACCCTCCAAAATCCCCACGGTGCCTCCCTTACCTTCTCTACGGTTTTCCAGCCTTTGTTTCTTATTGACTTAGTCATGTTTAATCATATATTGGAATCTTAACCCTCGAGAATCATAACGTTTTCTATAAAAGCGTAAAATCGTAAAAACTTTGAAAATACGTATCATACCGTAAAATAATCATACCCATATTTTTCATGCATAATCAATTAACACACACATATTATGATTTGTATGATGTTTAAAAAGGGTTTAGGAAACGTGGATTTGCGTTTATAATGCTCGAATATACGATGATTGGCGAGTGTGCGATGTTGGACAACGAAGACTCCTAGCCTTTTCTCCTTCCTTTAATTTTGAAAATTAATGTTGTGTGTAAGGTGTTTTTAGCTGATGGAGGAGTGAATTATGAGGTTAGAAGGCTTAAGAGTCCTTATTTATAATTTAATCAACATGTTAATGGGCTTTGGTTTTAGACCTACAAGCTTAAGGGAAATTGGCCTTCTTTAAATAATTAAATTGGGCTCAATAACACCCTATTTAATTAAAACATAAAATTTTATAAAATTAGTTTCCCAAGAATAATATTTTTGATCTTTAAAACTCCTTGTTTGCACAAAATCGGCTTCCTGGGAAAAATCGAGCTCGACTCGTAAAATAATTCGAACTACAACAATTTTAGGAAACTAAATAATTTCTAATCATATTTGGAAGCCTTGGAAATATTTAATGAAAAATAAATATTCTTGTAAGTCTTGGTCGTTTTTGGTCTCCTTTCCCCTGTCTATTATCGAAAATTCGGGTAAAATCCTTATTATAATTTATTCATGAAATCATATTTTTAATCATTTAATAAATATCAAGTAAGCATTTAAAATCAATTAAATTAATAATAAAGCAATTAGAATAATTTTGCATACATGTGGTTTATTTAGGTTGGTTTTTCGAACGTATCAAATTCTTTATCAGATCAGTTCAGGATCTCATTCATACTTAGAAGTTTTCAGCTCTATTTTTAATTGAAAGTAAGAAGCCTTACCCCCTCAAAATTCTTTAGATCAGAGTTTTTACTATGAGTTTCAGTAAGACAGTGTTTAAGTCCTGTTGAAGTGGGTTACTTTAAATTTTTTGGAATTACCAAAGTCTTTTAGTGCAAACCTTCCGCGAGAAAGAAGGGGTGACATAAGAGTATTGAAATCTCTGAACATTCAGAAACAATTTCGCATTCAGATTACTTTTTTATTTCTACTGAGTAGTTTGTTCAACCATTTTCAGTAAGCCTTCTTCCGCACATATCAACGGATTGACTAGCTGAAAACTCTACTGACAAGAATCAGATTTCAGTGTTGCTAACTCAACTTAAATATTTTTGACTAAAGTTTTCACCCCCTCTAAATACGATCCTAATATATTTGATTCTTCCACACAAAAAAATTGTTTTTTCATAATTTAATTTTCCAAATAGTGGTAAATTTTTATATTGTTGACAAAGTATTTTGAAGGATATGATCAAAATACTCAAACTTCGTAAAACTGTAATTCCATTACTACTACTTTTATTTGTTGTTCAATTTTTCCACAATTGTGAGAATAATTTTATCTCAAGGTTTTCATCAATATTTTGGAAATTGAAATAAACTTTATATAGGTTTAAGAATCATCTCATTCTCATTTTTCTACCCAAATTTATTCTGCTTTTACTGAAACTGTAAAAATAACAATAATAATACAATTAGACAACCCATATATTTTTTGGACAAATTATTATAAAACATAAATATTTAATTGTAAGGTCCAGAAAATTTAAATTTTTGTGACCTGAATGCATGCAATCTAGGGTTTTATTTAAATTATGTGTTTATTTATTTTTATGCATTTAATGCATAATTATTGTATGGCTAGGATTAATTTCACGATATTTTAAAGTTTCATGCACTAGGGTTTTTAGATGCATTTTGTGCACGAACGAGGAATAGAGACCGGAGATTTATCAGGAAAAATATTTTTACTGATTAATTTTTTTAAATTATTTAATATGAGATGTTTTAAGTATGATTTTTTTTAAAATTGCCTTTGGTTGGGTATTTTTACTCTCTGGACTATTTTTTAACTGGTACGCAAATTTTAACGGTTCGGAAGACTTTTTGAGGGCTGAGACAATATTTTCAAAAACGTACCTAAACAAAATAATTTTCAGGTGTGTTTTTGGGCTTGATGAGTTTGTTTTTAAGCTTAATGTGCTCAAATCCCTTGTTAGACCTAATTTTCATATTAGGCCTCATTAGTGCTTAATTAACTATTTTAAAAACTCCATTATGCAACCCTAAACCTACTCCATACTTTAGTAGCCACACACTCCACCTATCAGCAACCTCTCCTCATGAGTTCCAACAGCAAGATACGGCTCCTTCATTTTTTTCTCAAGCAAGTTCCTCCCTGCTCCTCCGGTGCGTTTTTCTTCAAGCTTTTTTTTTTTATCATAAAATCAACAAGGCACACATGCATCTTCTTCCCTCTTCATTCACGCCATATTATTGCTGTTATATATGTAATTGAATGAGGATTATTTTCGACTAGCATGAGGGTTCGTTTTGTGCAAGTTTTTTTTAAATGATTGTACATTCTTGTGTGGTATCCTCACGTTTTCTTGACTTTATTGCAAGGGGTTGCTAGATATATGATGTAAAGGGGCTGTATGACTAGGATCAAGGAAACTAGGAGCTGGTGTTTAAACTACTTAAAATTTTGCGTAACATATTTTTCTTATATAGTTAACAACCTCTCAAAATACACTTGTAAATAAAATGCTTGATCAAATATTTGGAATTTAAACGAACGTGCAACAAGTACTTGTTTAAAACAACATAAAGTAATTCATTAAAATCAGATTAAATGAGTTTGACATGCATAAATCCCCGATCATGTTTCAAAGTAAGTGACCCATACATATTGTGTAGAGATATGTTTTATAGAAAGTGACCCATACATATTGCACCTGATCAGAATAAAACACGGTACTGGGATCACAGTTTGAGCAGTCCCATAAGAATGACCAAAACTCACTCGTTTAGTATCATAAAATTATAAATTTATTGTCAAATCGAAGATATCAAAATGTAATACATTTTATATGTTGAACGTTTTCCAAAACACCGACCAAAAATTTGCAAGATTCAAAATGACATCAGATTCGATTTTTGAGATCTAAAAACTTGTTCAAAATTGTTTCACCAATTTTTGCTCAAACTTTGCATAACATAACCGGATTTTTACACACAATACGCTAAAAAATACTTACTAGGACAAGATCGATGCATAAATAAAAAAATATACATGCCTTTGCATCTAAATGCTCAAAGATAACAAATACTGACGCGGTGGATTATGTGAGATGACCTGGACATACTTGCTACACGATTTCTTGCCCGAAAATGAGCGTGAATCTACAGGAATTCGAAATGAAGAGGTGGCTGCTAAAAGAACACTCGAGAACCCCAGGTTATCTCCTCCAAATAAACGTGTATGTGTGTGTGCCGAATTGTGTGTGTGTGGGTGAATTTAAAGAGTTTATTAGGACAAAGAAGGCACTTAGTCAAATAATCAATGATAAAATAATATTAATCTAATTATTTAATCCAACTCAAGGATTTAGTAAAATAATTTAGTACTTTTCGAGATTAAAATCTCTCAAGAATTCAAAATAGTATTTGAAAAGCATAAAATCTTAAAACCACCTAAGAAATTAAATTAGGCTTTGAAGACTTTAAAATTTCATAAATCACCAATTTCTTGCCTTGAAATAAGATAATACATTTTCAAACATCGCCTAAATCGTTTCCGGTCTCTTTTCCCGATTCTGTATCGAATATTCGCCCGAAGCATAAAACTTAAGTAAACATTTTAACGTGCTTCAAATAAACAAGAAAAATTTTAAAAAAAATGCAAATCATAAATCATGCATCGTTAAAAATTCTTTTAAAATTAAATAAGTAATTTAACAATTTAATAAATCCATGGGTTTACGTGTACTGATTTTGGGCTCTACAATTCCTCCCCACTTAAATAAATTTCGTCTTCGAAAATAAATCTTACCAAATAACTCCAGTTAGCGCTTCTCATATCTGCTTCGGCCTACCAAGTGGCCTCCACCACCGATTGATTTAGCCATTAAGCTTTGACCAACTTGGTCACTTTGTTCCGAAGTCTCCGTTCATGTTTGTCTAGGATTCGAATAGGTCTTTCTTCATATGACAAGTCTGGAGCAAGCTGCAATGGATCATAACTGTGGGGACTTGGACGCTAATTCATTTCTTAATCATCTTTGGGAATAAATGGATCAGTTAAATAAACTGAGTTTTAATTTTTTTTTTAAAAATACATAATTGCGGAACAAAAGATAATTCATTGTATATAAACATCAAAAGTAAAGTACAAGTCTTGTACAACATATATTCATATCAAACTAAGGTCCAACAACTATACATCTAGTGCTGAACCTATTCTACTTCTGGGTCCGGATCTCCACGCTAATTTTGATCTCTCATCCTCTTCTTGACCCCGATCCTGTCCCACCTATTGTCATACACACATACATACACAACAACAGCCGGATAACTCCGGTGAGAATATAATTTCCAATATAAATCAAGTATACATGCATTTCATATAACATATACAAAATCATATAACAATTATCAATAACATGTATCAAATCTGAAAACATGAAATGATATAAAACTGTAAATAAAACTCATATCTCTGACTTGACTCTGATCTAGTCTAGTCGAGGGATCCCGGTTCCTGGACGTTGGCACATTATATCGAATATCTGCAATAGAAGTCGATATACTCCTAAGCACATCGATATAAACCAAATATCCAATGTCTTGGCACCTCTTCCACAGACATGGCACCTCTGCCAATGACTCGTTCTCGTAATCTATCTTCTAATTTTTACTTTTTTATAAATAAATAGAATAAGCATTCAAATTCAAGTAATACAAAGGTATTAAAATAATAACAAATAAGTATGTAGTTTTGGGAAACTCAAGTCAAATCTAACTCGAGTCGTATCTCTCGGTTCAACATTGATTTATACCTTTCTATCGTAGTACCAACGCTTGACAACTTTGATCTTTCTTCTACTGATTCTGATTCCAATCTGGAATAATAATTCAAGAACCATAATATCATAACAAATCAAAGCAAAATCTGGTATAATCAATCTCAGTCTAATACATGTCGATGGCATAACAGTACAATCTTGAAATACCGACAATACAATATCAATATATACCAATCAACAACTCATAACCAATCAAAAACACAATCTGATATAAAATCTGTATAATCCCAATCAAATTTAATCTGAAAATGATAACAATTCAATACGGTATCCGTTCTTCAATCTGATTTTGATTATACGACGATAACAATCTCAAAAACGGATCATATCAATCATAACATGATTTCTTCAACATAATATTTTCAAACCATATCAAAACATAAGAAAACTTACGTACTTATGAAGTTCTTGTCGAGGAGAACACAGAACTATTTCTGGATCGAAGATTAGACGGGCGGATCTTGCACAATCACAAATCTAGAATATGAAAAAGCATAAGGATTCCACGGAGCATTTCTCATTTCTTTTTCAAAATTCTGAAGGAATTGTAACCATTTATATATATCAATGCATGCCCAAGAAAACATGGCTTCATCTTTGAACGGCACGTCTCGCGCATATGCGCGACCTCATCCGGCGCATATGCGCGAGACCTACTGTCTTGTCGCATAACACTTCAGTTACTCGCGCATATGCGCGCCCTGTCTTCGTGTATATGCGTGAGGTCCTCTGCCATGCTCGAGCATATGCGCGCCTTGTCTCAGGCATATGCGCGAGGTTCTTTGCCTGTCTCGCGCATTTGCGCGAGGTGTTCTGCCCTCGCACATATCACATGTATTTTGATATCTTTTCTCGGTGTTGTCCTTCATAATCACATCAATTCAGAAATCAATTAATCATCTCTGCTTAACAAAATAAAATCTCGTGCATTACATTTCTCCCCCTCTAAGATATGATTTCGTCGTCGAAATCACATGCAATCAAATCATATCAAATAAGAAATGTATAATAGAAGCTAAACAGGAAACTCAAGTCAATGAAATAACTCTTGGAATTTCTGTCTCATATAGGATTCAGTCTCCCAAGTAGCTTTTTTAATACCATGATGATTCCACTGAACTTTCACAAGCAGAATAGTCTTCGTTGCTTTTCTTTACGATCAAGAATCTGGATCGGCTTTTCAAAATAACTCAGAGTTTCATCAAGTTCTGTCTCGTCGGTCTGAATAATATGAGAAGCATAAAAAGGTATTTCCGCAACAAAGATACATGAAAGACATCATGTATCCCAGATAACGATGGAGGTAATGCGAGTCGATAGGCACGATCTCCTATCTTCTCCAGAATCTCATACGACCCGATATAACGTGGAGATAACTTCCCTTTCTTGCCAAATCTGACAACGCCTCTGAAAGGAGAAATCTTCAGAAATACTCTGTCTCTTGCCTCAAATACTAGAGGTCGACGATGAACATAGGCATATTTGGCTTGTCTGTCTTGAGCTGTCTTCATTCTCTTCTGAATCAGCTTCACTTTCTCTGTCATGTCTCTAATCATGTCAGGCCCAATCTCAGGTAACTCAGAAATATCGTCTGAATAAAGAGGGGATATGCAGTTCTTGCCATACAACGCTTCAAACTGAGCGATCTTTGTACTCGTCTGATAGATGTTTTTGTAAGAGAATTCACAAAGTGGCAAAGAATTTTGCCAACTAGTGGCAAAATCTAGCACTATAGCTCTAAGCATATCTTCCAATGTCTGGATAGTCCGCTCTGACTGTCCGTCTATATGTGGATGATATGCGGTACTCAAGTGCAATTTCATACCTAGAGCTTGCTGCAAATTGTGCCAAAATTGCGAAGTAAACCGAGGATCACGGTCTGATACAATCGACTTCGGCACTCCATGCAATCTGACCACTTCTCGGACATAAATCTCTGCCATCTGGTCATGTCTGTGCGTCATCCAGTACGGAATAAAACATGCTGATTTGGTTAATCTATCAATCACGACCCAAATCGCATCACAACCTCTGGAGGAACGTGGTAGCTTCGTCACAAAATCCATGGAAATATGATCCCATTTCTATTCAGGAATAGATAAGTTGTGCAACAGACCTCCTGGTTTCTTTCTTTCCGCTTTTACCTATTGGCAATTCAAACATTTGGATACAAAATTCAACAATATCTTCTTTCATTTTTCTCCACCAAAACTGTTTCTTCAAATCATTAAACATTTTTCTGCCACCAAGATGAATACTGAATCGACTACTGTGCGCTTCTTTCGATGTCTGTCGTTTCAAATCTGAAACATCTGGCACAACAAGACAATTATTCACATATAATACATTGTCAGGAACCTGATACTCAGATTGATGCCCTGACCGGACCATCGCAATCGTTTTCTGCACATTGTGATCAATTTTCTGAGCTTATTTAATTATCAAAATCAGCTCTGGTTCAACTTGCACGGTATATAATCTCAGAGGCTTACAATCTGTTTCAAATACTAATCCAGACAAACATCAATCTTCAATAAAATTTGAAATACCAATCGTCGATAAGGATAAACAACATACCTTTCGACTCAGTGCATCAGCTGCATTTGACTTTCTCGGATAATATTTAATTTCACAATCAAAGTTTTTAAACAATCAAGCCATCTTCGTTGTCTCATATTCAGTTCTAACTGTGAAAACAGATATTTCAAACTCTTGTGATCAGAATAAATCTCAAATTTCTCACCATAAAGGTAGTGTCGCCAAATCTTCAATGCGAATACAATGGTAGCCAATTCAAAATCATGAATCGGGTAGCGAGTCTCATGTGGCTTTAATTGTCTTGAGGCATAGGCAATGACATGTCTTTGCTGCATCAAAACACAACATAATCCTCTGTGAGAAGCATCACAATAAACAACAAAATTCACCAGTACCTGACGGAATAGTCAACACCGGAGCACTGGTTAATCTTTTCTTCAATTCTAGAAAACTGGATTCACACTCTTATGACCAAACAAATGGTGCATTCTTCTGAGTTAGCTGAGTAATCGGCTTAGCAATACTGGAGAAATATTTAAAAAATCGACGATAATATCCTGCTAAACCCATAAAGCTGTGTATCTCTGGCACAGATGTTGGTCTAGGCCAATTGATCACGGCCTCAACTTTGCTAGGATCGACAGAAATCTCATCTCAAAATATAATGTGTCCCAAAAACACAACCTGTCTCAGTCAATATTCACATTTCGAAAGCTTGGCATACAATTTCTCAGCCCTCAGAGTTCTCAATACAATTCTCAGATGCTCAGCATGATCATTCAAATTCTTTGAATAAATCAAAATAACACCGATAAAAATAATCACAAAATCATCAAGGTACTTCTGAAACACACGGTTCATTAATCCCACAAATATACCTGGAGCGTTCGTTAAAACAAATGGCATGACTATAAACTCATAATAACCATACCTGGTTCTGAAAGCTGTTTTTGATATATCAGAATCTCTGACTCTCAGTTGATGAAATCCAGATCTCAGATCGATATTTGAATACACATAAGAACCCTGCAACTGATCAAATAAATCATCGATACAAGGCAAAGGGTATTTATTCTTTACCGTAGCCTTGTTCAGTTGCCGGTAATCAATACAAAGTCTCATTGAACCGTCCTTCTTTCTGACAAACAGTACTGGAGCACTCCAAGGAGAAACACTTGGTATGATTTACCCCTTGGCCAGTAAATCTTCAAACTGCTCTTTCGACTCTTTCAATCAATCGGTACTATTCTGTATGGAGTTTTTGAAATAAGAACTCTACCTGGTACCAATTCAATGCTGAAATCTATCTCCCTAACTGGAGACAAACCCGAAATCTCATCTGGGAAGACATCAATTTCATAAGTGCGGAACATAAGATAATCCATTGTATATAAACATCAAAAGTAAAGTACAAGTCTTGTACAACATACATTAATATCAAACTAAGGTTCAACAGCTATACATCCAGTACTGAAACCTATTCTACTTCTGGATCCGGATCTCCACGCTAATTTTGATCTCTCATCCTCTTCTTGACCATGATCATGTCCCATCTGTTGTCATACATACATACATATAGACACAACAACAGCTGGATAACTCCGGTGAGAATATAATTCCCAGTATAAACCAAGTACACATGCATTTCATATAACATATACAAAAGCATATAATAGTTATCAATAACATGTATCAAATCTGAAAACATGAAATGATATAAAACTGTAAATCAAACTCATATCTCTGACTCGACTCTGATCTAGTTTATTCTAGTCTAGGGATCCCGGTTCCTGGACGTTGGCACATTATATCGAATATCTGCAATAGAAGTTGATCTACTCCTAAGCACATCGATATAAACGAAACATCCAATGTCTTGGAACCTCTGCCACAGACTTGGCACCTCTGCCAATGACTCGTTCTCGTAATCTATCTTCTATTTTCTGCTTTTCTATAAATCAATAGAATAAGCATTCACATTCAAGTAATACAAAGGTATTATAAAAATAACAAATATGTATGTGGTTTTGGAAAACTCAAGTCAAATCTATCTCGAGTCGTATCTCCCGGTTGAACATTGATTTATACCTTTCTATCGTAGTACCAACGCTTGACAACTCTGATATTTCTTCTACTGATTCTGATTCCAATTTGAAATAATAATTCAAGAAGCATAATATCATAATACAACTCGAAGTAAACTCTGGTAGAATCAATCATAATCTAGTACATGTCGACGGCATAAATTTACAATCTCAAAATACCGTCAATACAATATCAGTATATACCAATCAACAACTCATAACCAATCAACAACACAATCTGATATCAAATCTGTATAATCCCAATCAAATTCAATTTGAAAATGATAACAATTCCATACGGTATCCGTTCTTCGATCTGATTTCAATTATACGATAACAATCTCAGAAACGGATCATGATCATAACATGATTTCTTCAACATCATATTTTCAAACCATATCAAAACATAAGAAAACTTACGTCCTTATGAAGTTCTTGTCGAGGAGAACACATAACTATTTCCGGATCGAAGATTGGACGGGCGGATCTTGCACAATCACAAATCTAAAATATGAAAAAGCGCAAGGACTCCACGGAGCTTTTCTCATTTCTTTTTCAAAATTCTGAAGGAATTGTAACCATTTATATATATCAATGCATGCCCAAGAAAAAGTGGCTTCATCTTTGACCGGCACTGTCTCGTGCATATGCGCGACCTCAACCGGCGAATATGCGCGAGACCTACTGTCTCGTCGCATAACACTTCAATTACTCGCGCATATGCGCGCCCTGTCTTCGCGTATATGCGCGAGGTCCTCTGCCATGCTCGCGCATATGCGCAAGGTTCTCTGCCTGTTTCGCGCATATGCGCGCCTCTTCTCGCGCATATGCGCGAGGTGTTCTGCCCTCGCACATATCACATGTCTTCTGATATCTTTTCTCGGTGTTGTCCTTCATAATCACATCAATTCATAAATCAATTAAATCATCTTGGATTAACAAAATAAAATCTCGGGCATTACAATAACTCAAAACATGCGAAGGGTTTGTCATATACTTCATAAGCATATAAAATTGGAACACATAGTGTACTCCGACCAGATTCGGCAGTAGAGCTACACAATAAGTAAGTGTCTCAACTCTGTAAAGAATTTCGAATGTCCCAAAGAATCTCGGACTCAGTTTGCCTCTCTTCCCAAACCTCATAGCACCCTTCATGGGTGCTATCTTCATGAATAAGTGATCTTCTACGGAAAATTCGAGATCCCTTCTTCTCTTGTCAGCATAACTATTTTGGCGACTCTGGGCAGTCTTAATCGTGTCTCGGATCTTGACCACCACGTCTGCAGTCTGCTGAACAATCTGGGCCATGTTCTGATATCTCACCGAATTCATCCCAGTGAATCGGCGATCTGCACTTCGTTCCATATAGTGCTTCGAAGGGAGCCATACCTATAGATGATTGGAAACTGTTGTTGTAGATGAACTCCACTAGAGGTAGCCTCGATTCCCAATTTCCATGGAAATCGATCACACATGCTCACAATAAATTTTCCAAAATCTGAATCACTCGCTCATACTGGCCATCTGTCTGAGGGTGGAATGCCGTACTGAATATCAACTTCGTCCCCATAGCTGAATGTAAACTCTTCCCAAACGATGATGTGAATCTCAGGTCCCTGTCAGACACAATAGAAACTGGGATCCCGTGCAATCGGAATATCTCCCGGATATAGAGCTCTGCATACTGATTCATGGTGAAAGTCGTCTTCACGGGTAAGAAGTGTGTCGATTTAGTAAGTCGATCCACTATAACCCAAATTGCAGTAGATCCTCTAACTGACCTCGGAAATCCAACAACTAAATCCATGGTGATATTCTCTCATTTCCACTCGGGAATAGGGAGTGGCTTAAGCATCTCTGATGGCCTCTGATGCTCTGCTTTTACTTGCTGACAAGTGTGGCATTCAGATACAAATCGACGAATGTCCTGCTTCATCCCTGGCCACCAATACAACATATGTAAGTCTTTGTATATCTTGGTACCCCTCTGGATGGATAGAATACGGAGATGTATGTGCTCTTGTCAAAATATCCTCTCTGAATGAATCAACACTAGGCACCAACATCCTTCCTCTGTATCTAACAATACCATCAGACATTGCGTAGAGTACACTGCCCTTAACTTCATCCTTCAGTCTCCATTTCTGTAATTTTTCATCTGAAATCTGACCTTTACGGATTCGATCTAGCAAAGAAGACTGGACTGTTAGATTGGAACTTGGGAGCTCTGCCCTTAGGATAAACTTATAGTCCAAACATCTGAATCTCTGACTGAAGAGATCTCTACACTGACAGTTGTGCTATGACCGCTACTTTCCTGCTCAAAGCATTTGCCACAACATTAGCTTTCCCCTGATGGAAGCTAATTTCACAATCGTAGCCTTTTACTAACTCCAACCACCGTAATTTTCCCATGTTCGGCTCTTTCTGCTTGAATAAGTACTTGAGAGTCTTGTGATCAGTGAATATCCTGCATTTCTCGATTTACAAATAATGTCTCCATATCTGAAACGCAAAGACAACGGCAGCTAACTCGAGTTCGTGAGTCTGGTAGTTCTTCTCATACACTTTCAATTTTCTGGAGGCATATACTATAACCCGACCATGCTGCATTAATATTGTGCCTAAACCGAGCTTAGAAGCATCAGTGTATAACACAAAATTGCCTTGCCCTGATGACATGGCTACAACTGTCGCTGCGATAAGAGCTTGCTTGAAGGTATCGAAGATCTTCTGACATTTTTCACTCCATACAAATTTAGCATTATTCTTAGTCAATGAAGTGAGTTGTCACTGCATCGAGGAGAACCCTTGGATAAATTTCCTGTATAGCCTGCCAAGCTTAGGAATCTACGGATCTCTGACGCGTTCTTCAGCTCAACCCATTCTTTTATTGCGGCTACTTTAGCTAGATCCACCTCAATGCCACTGCTTGATATGATATGTCCCAAAAATGCTACTTTCTCCAACAAAAATTCACACTTACAGAATTTTGCAAACAACTTGTGACTCTGCAAGACTTGCAAAACTATACCCAAATGCTGACTGTGCTCCTCATGGCTTTTCGAGTATATAAAAATGACGTCAATGAATACTATGAAGAACTGATCTAGGTAGGACTGAAATACTCGATTAATTAGGTCCATAAAAATCTCTGGAGCATTCGTCAGTCCAAATGGCATCATTAAGAACTCGTAATGCCCATATCTAGTTCTGAACGCTGTCTTATGAACATTTGCATCCTTTACCTTCAGTTGATTATACCCAGAACATAGATCTATCTTAGAAAACACTGTAGCACCCTGCAACTGATCGAATAATTCCTCGATCCTTGATAATGAGTATATGTTCTTTAGCGTTACCTTGTTCAATTCTCCGTAGTCTATACACAATCTCCTGCTCCCATCTTTCTTCTTTACAAAGAGCACTAGTGCGCCCCATGGTGAGAAACTATGGCGTATATATTATTTGTCTAGGAGTTCCTGAATTCGCTACTTGAGCTCTAACATATCTGCTGGATCCAAACGGTACAATTCCTTAGAGATTTGCACAGTGCCTGGCACAAAGGTCAATGGCGAACTCCACCTTTCTCTCTCTGGTGGAAGGCCTGTGACGTCGTATGAGAAAACGTCGGGAAAATCTCTGACAACTGTTACATTAGATATCAATGGGGTGGGTGCGTCAGGTGTTGAAATAATAATTGCCAAGAATGCCCAACACCCTTTATGTATAAGTTTTCGGGCCTGCATGCAAGAGATCATGAGAGGGAAACTTCTCCACATGTCTGGCTCAAAAAGAAATTGCTCCATGCCCAACGGTCTTACCTACACTGATCTTTTCTGAAAATCAATTAGAACTATGTTCTTCGTCAGCCAGTCCATCCACAAAATGACATCAAACTCTGACATTGGCAACACAATCAGGTCGGCATAAACTAGGTGGCCCTATAGTTCAAGATTGATATATCTGACCACGCTAGTAGATGATAACTATTCTCCTGATAAGACTGTAACGTTGTATTTCACGTCAAGTCCAATGGATTTGACATTCAAATAATTATCGAACGCAGAATCTAATAAAGCCTTCGTGGTCACTTTCTTTATGAAAATATTTCGTGAAGGACGTTAGCAAAACACATAAACTTTTACCCCAAAATACTAATCTTAGCCTCATGCATAGTTGTAAATTTCTATCCAAAGTCTCCAATATACGAAAACAACATAATATTATTCCCAAGAAAAATTTGAAGCATGCATGAAAAACATAAATATTGTGCTGAATTAAATAGGTTACCAGTCAGTAGAGTCGTTTCTTAGTTCGCCTCCTGGGCATGCATGGCGAACACTCTCCCTTGGGTTCACTGCCTCCTCTGCAGCCAGTCCTTCTACATGTGGCCACTAGTTCCACACTTGAAACATTTGCCCGAACCCCATAAGCACTAACCCATATGTTTACGGTTGCACTTCGGGCATGGTGGGTACTCACCAGGCTTCCGAGGAGCCTTCTTTTACAGCATATGACCTTTTCCTTTTGGCGGTACTTGAAACGGCATCTTTGCCTGATGTCCCTGGAAAGGCCTCTTGAATTGCTGCTGGTGCTTCTACTGCTGGGGCTCCTAATAGTGCCTATTGCCCTGCCTAATCATTCTCAATGTATTTCTGGTCCTACTCAACCGCCAAGTCTCTAGATACAGCAACAACATAGGTAGTAGGACCAGCCACTCAGACATCACAGCGAAAGATTGGTTGTAAACCATCAAGGAAGTGCCTCAACTTTTCCCTGGCGTCGTTCACAATTAGGGCCACGAAGTGACACCCCCTCTCAAACTTCTTTACGAACACTACTACACTGCTGTCTCCATGTCGCAGAGTCATGAACTCCCTGGTTAGTCTAGAGCGTACTTCCTCAATGAAGTACTTGGAGTAAAACATCTATTGAAACCCTCCCAAGTAAGGGTCAGCAAATTCGCTGACACAGACGCGCTCTCCCATCACAATCTAGCGTCTCCTGTCAATAGAAAAGTGGCACACCTGATTTTTTCTGCATCATGCAGTTCCATAAATGTGAATATCAACTCGATGGACTTTAATCCATCCCTCAGCTATCATCAGGTCAGTAGTCCCCTAGAAATCCTTTGGATCCATCCTCCTGAACCTTTCATACACCCCCTATGTTTGGGCCTCGCTCCTGTCTCCACCCAGCATTGTTCTCCGCAAATTGTGCAAAGAACTGAGTCATCCCGGAAAGCATTTGTGCCTACATATCTGCGGTGGGCAAGGAGGAATGGCCTTCTCCCCATCCTGAGCCTCTCTGTCCTCTTCACCTGTTCCAAAATTTATCCCACATGTAAACCAACATGCAAGAATATAATATTCACATCATAAGATGAACGTAAATCGAACTTAAACATGTACACGTTGAAATAATGACTTTGATGCTTATTGAAACGACCTCGACATTTTTTTTCCATAAATCATAAATTCTAAAATACTAAATAATATAACTTATCATACTATAGATCATAAAAGTTTAACATTTGAAATCTTGAGTGCATAAAAATCTTACATATATTAGTCACAACCAACTCCGTTCCTTCAAAACGTGTCATCATTTTCATCACTTATAAAAATCATGCATAAACGAAAAATTTTCATTAAAATCAAGCATGCAACGTTTTTTTCATCATTTTATAAAAAATTCATATTCATGATAACATAAACATTTAAAACATGTCAAATCGAGTTTAGGGCGCTGTCAGGACTGCTAGCTCGACCCGGGTGCAAAATGACCATTTTGCCCTTGGAAACCCTAATTGACCATTTTACACCAGGACCTCAAAATTTTGACCCGAAGCCCTCTTTTCACATCAAAACACCTCAAAACATATAAATAAGAATTTTTTGAAGTAAACCCGAGCCCATTTCAAAACTTAAATGATTGGATTTAAAACTTAGACTGGGGTCCCGGTTTTAACCCGAATCAACACGAAACTTAACCGAATTTTTCCCAACTCGTACCATGACTTGAACCTACATGACCAGCTCTAAACTACTCATTCCAAACTAATTATGACCTATGAACCACTCCCAAAGGTTGCTGGAAATTTCCAGCGTGTTACAAACTTCAATCCTAGTACACTAAACTTTCAAACCTTCGACCCCAGGCCCTACCAGGTCGAACCAGCCTTGGACCAACCCTTCCTAGCTCACCTTAGGACCCTCCTGGATAGACTAACCTAAGCTCACAGCCCCATGCATGCTGTAAGATGCAAACGACCGCTAGCCACCAACAATGCACCAACCGAGAACAACCCTAGCGCCATTCACTCAATCAGCCTGCCTCTTCCCTAACTCCAGCCATGTTCAAGCCATCCTAGACCACTGCTTAGACCCAACAGGGTCTGGTCCAGGGCTAGGGACGACCCTTGCACAGCCGGCGCACCACAAACTCTCAATCTATTCTCCTAGCCACTTGGTTTTTGATGAATTGGTTCTAACACCTATGAGGGTGTTTCAAGCACAATATTCTTCATGAGCTTCAATAGCCCGTGTTCTAATAATGTAAACACCGATGAATTAGATTTAGTTTGGTTTTAAACCAAGCGGAAGATACTCAAAATAATCCTTCGTTAAGAAAGCTGACTAATTTGAAAGCCTTTTAACTTGTGTAAACTGAATAACTGAAAGAAGGGGGATCAGTTATTGCATGTATCAGTTCAGTTATGGTGAGAACTGAATTGATATTAGCTGAACTAATCAAATTAGTTTTAAAACAAAAGTTAAGCAGTTAAATACACAATATGTTTATGGATGTTCGGAGACTTCAACTACTCCTACGTCACTCCTTCTACCACCTCGGGTAGGTTTCATTAGAAGATTTTGAATTTATACAGCACCTTGTACAAACCCACTCAGCTTGGGACTTACACTACTGTCTAACTGAATTCCTAGCCTAGACTGAAGGCAGCACCTTCCATCCAATACTTGTTTAATGTTTATGTGTCAAAGACTACATACACAAGTTTAACGTCTTTGTGCAAGACTCACTCAAGTTATCAATACGCTCAATTCTCTATATATGTGAGTGATGGAGTGTGCATGTGTGAGAACTGATCTATGAATACAACACGGAAGTGTTCTCACACACTGAGGAAATTGTGCTTTTAATCTAAGCTGATAAAACTTTGAAGTGTTCCCTCAAATCTGGGTTGATTTCTTCTTGTAAGCTGATAAACGTTGTGCGTGCCTTTCTCTCTATATTTTCACTCTTGTATATATTCCACACACTTATATATTGATGATCTTGGTATGGTATTTATAGAGGCAATGATACTGTACACCAAGACTCATCAAATATGTTCGTTGCAATTTGAATTAGTTCCTCTAAATATGTCTGTACTTTCCGACAACCATTCTTGAATGTTTTGGCTTTAAGCTTTGCTGCAACGTCCATTATTGTCCTTTGACTGGACAAAAACTTTTCTTCAATGCGCACAGTTAGATTCCATTATAATAAGCTTGTCGTGTTCTGCAAAGTGATTGATTCCTAACTGAAGTTCTGAACTGGTCAGTTGAACTGATTTTGAACTGGTTTGATGAAATCAGTTGGCTCGTCAGCTGAACTGATTTTACTGCCTCAATTTAACTGGTCAGCTGAGCTTTTCATCAGTTGAGCTCTTCATCAGCAGGCCGGGCTTCTGAAGGTCTTCTGCTGAACCACCTATCAGCTAGAAAATCAGTTCAGCTGGTCTTTGATATATCAGTTGAACTGATTTAATTAGGGCAATCAGTTGGCGCTTTCAGTTTTGCGTCTATATAGCTTCAGTTTTGGCTCGATAACTGATCAGTTCGAATCCTGATCAGTTTCAGCTTCTACGCACTTAATTAAATTCATTAGAAACAAAATAACAAGTTTTGTTAACATCAAAATTAAGATTGCGAACATGAAATGTTCCAACAGTTTTTCCACCCAAATCGATCGGCCCTCACCTAAATCAACAAAACTTCGACTCCAGCACTCAACCCTCTTCCTTCTTGACATTATCAGCTCCCTAGCAACCCAAGAAGGCAGCGCCCTTGCACAAGAATCACAAAAAACGTGAGTATTAAACAAGAGAATGCATATTTCGTGTCAAACCTTTGCAAAAATGATGCCACAAGGTAAATCGAAGAGTTTCTCATGCAAATACATATATATCAGCATACAGAGCATGAATGATGTGAAAAAGAATGATACAGGGCATGCCTTAACGTTTTTGTGCTAAAAAACTCGAAGGTATGCGCGTAGGACTTGCGCCAGAGAGGTGGGGAAGAATTTTCTTGAAAACTATGGAGGATTTCATGAGTTGCTGCTAGTTTTTGCTTTGAAATCGCTGCTGATGGAGGGGAGGGGTGGCCACAAGGTTTATTTTAATGTAATTAAATCAAAATATAAAACACTAATGGGCCCTTAATTAAAATTAAAAGGGTTTTAAGCCCATTAAGCATTAAAACAAACCCATCAAGCACTAGTAGAATTTTGTTTTTACTTCGCCACTGATTACTTCAGTGATTATTAATTATGAAATAGTCTATACCAATCAACTTCGATAATAACACCGGCGAAGTAAAAAATTATTTTTTACTTCAAAATTTAAAAAACACGGGCTTCACTTCTAATTTTTTGTAACATTTTACTTCGACAGAGTAATTTTGATGAGGTAAAAAGTTAAAAAAAATAAAAATTTATATTTAGCGATATAAAAAAATGAATCATACTTAACTTTTAAAAAAATAAAAATTATTAAATTAGAATTTTTTTAAAAAAATTGTAGTTAAAAGGGCAAAAAAAAAAAACCCAACCCATTTCCCAAAAAACACATCTCGTAACCATCTCAAATTTCTTCCCTGCCTTCCACGATCATCTCCTTCTCTCCAGCTTCTTCCGCCGTGCATCGAACCCCATCTACCGAAGTTAAGAGCGCATCAGCCAGCTACCACTACAAGAAAATCTATATTCAACAACACTCCAAAGACAACGATTTTACGAAAAACTATTGTCTTTTTTTCCTCTTAACAAAGGTTTAATGAAAACCGTTGTCTTTGTACGTTTTTTTATCAACAAAGACAAAATTTTTAAAAAACATTGTCTTTTATGGGTCAAAGACAACGGTTTTTCAAAAATATTGTCTATGAGCGGATTTTTTTGAAGCTACGACAACATTTTTAAAAAAAGCGTTGTCTTTTATGTGTCAAAGAACGGTTTTTATGAACGGGTTTTTTTAGTAACTACGACAACGGTTTTGAAAAAACGTTGTAAAAAACCATTTTTTCACTTAAAAAAAAACTTAATTAAAGAAGAAAACCATCCCGACCCAATTATCTCATTCCCCATTAATGAACAAAAGCTACTCCCGTTGGCTCTCTCCCTCACTACGCTAGGTGCCGCCGAGCGCCGCCTAGACAACCGGACAAGAAGCATTGATCTCAGTAAATTCTTCCCCAAGCCCCTACACCTCTTTTTTGCATTGAATCGAGAAGAAATCGAGTGGATCCAGCCCTGTTTGAAGTTGACTGTGCGCACAAGTTCTTCTTCGATTCTGGAGAAATTTGGCTGTGATTCTTGGTTGTTTATGTTGTTTTCAGTAAGGATTTAAAGCCAATGTGTTTCGCCACTTTAGTTCTCTTCCGATGAGATTCTGGTGACTTCTCCGGAAACCTTTTTGACATTTGAGGTGAGATTATTGCGGTTATCTACAAGAATTTTGTGCATTTACAGTGACAAGTTTACAAAATCGGATATAGGTTTCATGTGTTGGGTTAAATAAATATAAATATGAAGGTATTGTGTAATTACAATCATCAACTTTTTTTAAGTTTATAATAAAGCTCTTTAGCATAGGTAACCAAACTTCTCTAAGGGCATCTCCAACTGTCCTCTATAATGGAGGATGTGGGGACCTGGGCTCTAACTCAATTATTTTTGGGATTAATTGGATCTTTACTAGAAAATGTGAGTCAAAATTTTGCTTTTAATATCATAAACAAATGTATATAAAACATACACAAAATCTATCTCAAATTTATTTCATTAAAAACACATACATGTCTTGTTCCAACATTATCATTCCAACTAGTGTTTTTAGTACAACTACATGTCATATATACAATCACTAGTAATATTCTACGCCCGAAATCACCACGCTATCTTGATCTCTCATCCTTGTCAAGTTCTTCTGGACCCTGATCATATCCCCCCTGTTGTTATGCACACATACAGACGCAACAACTGCCGGAAACTCCGGTGAGAACAAATCCCAGTATAAAACATGTATACATGCATGTCATGCAATTTCATAATAAATCATAACACATGTTTCAGTAATTATGACACATTATTGAATACAGATAAAACAATTCGACTCTTACTCTTTAACTCGACTCGTATATAAATCTAGGGATCCCGGTATGAATAAGACGTAACAAGTCTCCCACCTACCCTCCCAATCGTGGTGGCGGTACTTCTTATTCCTAGACTTCGGCCCTGTCTGTATCGAATATCTACAATCGGAGTCGATCTACTCCTATGCCTCGATACCACCGAACGTCTAGAACTTGGCAAATCTGCCAATGACTCTCCTATCTCAATGCTTGTATATAAATCAATATAAAGCTCAAACATAGCAAAGTATAGAAATCTAGTATGTGATTTTGAGAAACTCGAATCAAATCTAATTCGAGTTGTATCTTCCCGAATCAACATGAATTATACCTTCTTGTCGTTGGAATACGTCGAAATCTCGAAGTCGGGATATCAAGTCTGTCAATCCTAATATCCTCTTGTAGCCTTTGATGAGAGCAACAAAAATCTGAACTCGGATTAAAATTCGGATGAATAAATCTTGTCTAGTTAAATTTCTAAGAAGTTGGAAAGCTTGAAAATACCCATGGCTTCACTCGGTGGTTTCCTGGAATGGTGCACTGAAATGGAAGATTACATATTAAGTATGCATGGCAAGGGACACATGGTTTATTTTTCATCAAACACGTCGCACCGCGGGTGCACCACCTCTGCACCGCGGGTGCGCTCAGCTCACGGCACCACAATCAGAAATTCAAAATAATCAACCGCAGGTGCGCTACATTTTTGACCGCGGGTGCGTTGGACTCTCTGTCCCAACACCGCAGGTGCAGTCACTTTTAGGGCGCGGGTGCAGTGAGCGTACTGTATTTCTTCCAAAATTTCAGAGTAGCCACCGCGGGTGCGCTACTTCTTTTACCGCGGGTGCGGTCTTGCTACTTTAATTCTTCAACACTTCATAAGAAACGATCGCGGGTGCAATAGAAGCTAGGGTGCTGGTGCGGTCTCCCTTCCATGCAACATTTCATAATTTCATTTAACCAACCTACAATCTCGGGCATTACAGAGGAATCCTCCATTATGGAGGATGAAATCCTCTCCAACCGTGCTCTATTTGTTTCCTCCATTTTAGAGTATGCAACAATGATCCTCTATTTATAGAGTATCACTGTTCATATGGAGGATTGAAGAGGGGTGAGAAATAATTACAAAAAAGATAATATATAAATTGTAATATAGTCCTTTTGAATTTTTTTTAGGAAAGTATCAATGTTCATTGATCGACTGATGACTTGAAGAAGAAAGGATCGAGCCACACACAAGTTTGGTCGACTCACACACCAACACTTGGGTCGACCAAAGCAGATTTGGTGGTGCTTTATATGTGTATTCGAAAATGAAATAAATTAAAAAAAGAAAGTATTTGGTAATATTTAGAGGATATAAGTTGAAAATGAAATAAATTAAAGAAATAAAGTATTTGATAATATTTAGATGATATGGGTTGAAAATGAAATAAATTAAATAATAGAGTATTTGGTAATATTTAGAGGATATGGGTTGGAGAAGGTTTTTGAAAATAGAGATCATAGATCTCTATTTTGGAAGATAGATGATGAAAAATAGAGGATATGGATTGGAGATGGCCTAAGAAATGAACAAGAATTCAGTTGGTATAATTTTCCAAAGATAATGTCGTGTGGTGCAGAAATTAGTTTCGCGTGGTCGAAAAAAAGCCTGTTGAATATGATTCTTAATATTTGATGTACAAATTGGTGGAGACTCAACTCTCAAGAAACATTCGGGATTAAAAACTCTGAAATATGTTGTCTTTGAAAATATTCACAGGCACGGGTTTGAAAAGATGCGCGACAAAATATTCTCAATGTATAGACTAACTGGAAAATGACAAGGACTTTTGTGAAGGTCTAAACATGAGACCTGACGTGATTTCTAGCCATTTTTTAAAACGATGTGCTGGAAACCTGTCTTATTCATTATTATTGTTGGAGAAAGAAGGAATCTTGTGAAGTATTTGACCACATCAAAGGAATGCTCAATTTCCCCAAATATTGGAGTCAAAATGGATGATTGTGCTGAGTCTTTGCTTTTGTTTTGATGACTGATTTTTTTTTTTAAAAAAACAAAGAAATCCGAAAGAATGATTCATGTCTTTTTCTTATTCTTGAGTTGCCATTGAAAAGTAAGTTTTTTTTTTTTGGTATGTGTGTGTGTTGTAATCAATGTCATGATTTTAGAGTGAAAAATGTCTATTACATGTTTTTTAAGTAGAAATTGAAAGTAGTGAAAATCAAAGCATATAACACAGGCCTCTTTTACATTTGTGGGTATTAGTGTCATGCCTTATTACTTAACCACGATTGTTCCACGCTTAACTCCTACCTCCGAAATCAATCATTCTTTGTACCTTGTATATCATGCAACCTTGGAATTTTAAATGAATTGTTGAATTATTCGATATTTTGTTCGAATTTGGGATTTAAATTGTGAAATGAAATATTATTAAAGACGAATGTTGGTAAACAACCATAATGCGTGGATTATTTTATGCACTAGATTTATTTCTAATATATTGGTAGCTCAACTCTGTTCATTTTACAGGTGAAGTGCTACTAGATGAGTGGGTCAATGGAGGATCATTTATTGGCTCTGATGGCCTTCAGTTGTCTCAGAAGTTAATACCTGTAAGTAGCTATGTATTTTGCAAATATGTATCTTTTTCCTCCTTGCATCTTCTTGTTTTCTGTATGAAAAAGAAATGCAGAATGCATTTATCATGATTACGTTCTTTCCACGCCATTTTTTTCGATTTATTTTGGGTTATGCTTTTCCCTCTTGATCTGCTCTCATGGATATTGTTGAAAAGAGCATGCTTACTTATGCATGCCATCGAATGTATGTTTTTTTAGAAACTATGCTCCCTCACATTTGATGTATGTGCAATTTAATTGTATTTTACAGAATTTGTCATGACATTTAAATGCTTTAGCTGTAGACGTCCCCTCTCTCACCTTTGGACTTCTCCTTGTAAGAATGTTCACATGAAAACGACATTGTCTTCTAAATATGGCACAACCATATGCTGAACATTTAAAACCCCACTGTTCTAAAAGTTTTTTCATTTGCACACTACTTAAAGTTTGATTTTGTTGTCCTTATATTTTACTTTGAATCTTATCAACTATAAATAGCTTAAATTCAAACCCGGAGATTTCTGTTGGGTATCCTCTGCACTGGAGAAGAAACAATAAACTCTTGTGGGTTTGTGGATATTGTCAATTTTTTTTAGATGAATGATAATACATCTTGTACTTTTTAAATTTCAATTTGCAGGATCAATCAAGAACCAATATTACAACCAATATCAATATGATGAAGTCAGAAGTGAATGGAGCGAATTCATCTACTCTTATGTAGGTGCTTAAATGGATCGTGTGCGTTGGGATAAATATTTGGTTTATCATTATGCATTTTAGGATATACTTGTGGATATACACTTACGTGGATATACTTGTAGATATATTTTTGGGTTATACTTGTGGATTTGTGGATATATACTTGTGGATTGATAGACATACTTGTGGATTTTAATCATTTGTATATGGATAATTTATTAATAAAATAAATATATTTTAAGTTATATATATGTGTGTGGATATATATAGTGCTATTATTGTCTATTAATTAAATTATTAAGCACTTCACAACTCAGTAATTGTGAAGTCTTTCTTTATTGATAATTCACTATAATACAAAAAAAAAAATGAAGTATTTCAAATCGACTACTTCATCAATAAATGTAAATTGTGAAGTAATAAAATGCCTAATACTTCAACAATAAAAATTATGGTGAAGTTATAAAATATATTTATTTCATCATTGTTCTATTACAACGAAGTCGTTCGCATCAATTACTTCATTAAAATACAAAACCTGTGAACTATGAAGTTACATATGAGCTATTAGTTCTGCACTTTACGAAATCGATGAAGTAAAAGATGTTTTTTTTACTTTTGCAAATGTCTAATTCAAGACTGGTTTTCCCTTATTGAACCAGCCAAAGACTTCGCTAATTTCTTGGATACGATGTCGGTTATAATGCGAAGTAAAATGATACTCTATTACTTCACGTGTGTCAACTTCGACAGTTATCTACCTATGACTTCATTGAATATGCGAAGTAAATCAAGGAAATTATACTAGTGAAGCCCAATAACACTCCCGGAAAATATTTCGTTTAGATAAGTTTTAGAAGATATTGTCTGAACCCTCAAAAAGTCTCTCATCTCGCTAAATTTTGCGTAGCGATAAAAATTACGATCCGACGAGTAAAAATACCCACCAAGAACCAAATTTTGAAATCCTCCCTAAATTACACCTCATTTTAAATAATTAAAATTAATTATTTAGTAAAAATATTTTTTCTGATTATCTCCGGTCTCTGTTACTCATTCGAGCGTGAAATACAACTTAAAACCCTAATGCATGAAACTTTAATAACCCATGAATTAAAACACATTTTTATGCAATAAACATGCATTTAAACCATTAAAACAATTTAATAAAATACATAAGGAATTTGGTAACTTGCATGCATGTGGATCACGGGGAGCTTCAAATTTTTTTGGGATGTTACACTTCTCCCCTTATATAGAATTTTGTCCTTGAAATTTAAAACGTACCGAATAACTCCAGGTAGCGACTCCTCATCTCGGTCTCCCAAGTAGCCTCCTCCACGGAATGATTCAGCCACATCACCTTGACCATCTAGATCACCTTGTTCCGGAGCCTCATGTCCTGCCTATCCAATATCTGAGTAGCTCTTTCCTCGAAAGACAAGTTCGGCGTCAGCTGCAGTGGCTCATAATTAATCACGTCGAAGGGTTCGACATATACTTCAGCAGCATCGAGACGTTGAACACGTTATGAACTCCCACCAGATTCGGCAGAAATGCAACTCTGTAAGCTAGTGTCCCAACTCTCTCTCGAGGATCTCGAATGGTCTTATGAATCTAGGACTGAGTTTGCCCTTCTTTTCGAATCTCATCACACCCTTAATCGGTGCGACCACCACGAATACATGATCGTCCACTGCAAACTCTAGATCCCTGCAGCGCTGATCTGCATAACTCTTCTGTCGGCTCTGAGCGGTCTTCATCTTGTCTCAAGTCTTGACCACTAACTCTGCAATCTATCTGAAAATGTCTGGTCCTAACTCTGCAATTTCCCCTACCTCATCCCAATAAACTGGTGACATGCACTTCCTCCCATAAAGTGCCTCATATTGAAGAATACCAATAGATGTCTGATAGCTGTTGTTATACGTGAACTTCACGAAAGGTAACTTCGGCTCCCAGCTGCCTTGGAAGTTGATCATGCAAGCTCTGAGTAGGTCCTCCAAAATCTGAATCACCCTCTCAGACTGACCGTCGGTCTGCAGGTGAAAATACGCACTGAATAGCATCTTGGTACACAATGCCTGATGCAGAGTCTTCCAGAATGAAGATGTGAATCTCGGGTCCCTGTCTGATATGATAGACACTGGAATCCCATGCAGCTTGACTATCTCTCTGATACATAGCTCTGCATACTGAGTCATGTTTTAAGTCTTCTTGATCGGTAGAAAATGTGATGAATTAGTGAATCGATCAACTATCACCCAAATGGCATTATATCCTCCAGTTGTCCTCGGTATCCCTGTCACGAAATCCATGTTAATGTTCTCCCATTTCCACTCGGGAATAAGAAGTGGTCTCAGGTTCCCTGCAGGTCTCTGATGCTCGGCCTAACTTGCTAACACGTCAAACACTCAGACATGAAATGCAAGATATCTCGCTTCATGTCTGGCCACCAATATAGAGACTGCAGATCCGTATACATCCTCGTACTCCATGGATGAATGGAGTACGGGGTGCTGTGGGCCTCTCTCATAATATCCGTTATCAGGGAATTACCGCTAGGAACCCACATTCGGTCACGATATCTGGCTATGTCATTATCAACTATATACAACCTCAAGCCCTTATACTCAACCCTCTGTCTCCTTTCCTGCAACTGCTCGTCAGAAGTCTGCCCTGCTCGAATCATGTCCATCAGTTTCGACTGTGCTGTCATGGTAGAAAGACTAGGGGCATCGCCCCTGGCATATACTGCAAGCTCAAACCTCTGAATCTCTTCCTGCAACGGTCTTTGTACCGATAACTGAGCAATCACTGCATGCTTCCTACTCATTGCATCCGCGTCCACATTAGGCTTACCCAAATGGTAGCTAATGTCACAGTCATAAACCTTCACTAGCTCTAGCCATCTCCGTTGTCTCATATTCAGCTCTTTTTTTATGAAGAAGTATTTCAGACTTTCGTGATAGGTGAAAATCTTACACTTCTCCCCATACAGATAATTCCTCTATATCTTCAGGGCGAATACCACTGATGCTAGATCGAGGTCGTGGGTCGGATAATTCTTCTCATAGACCTTCATATTTCTGGATGCGTAGGCTATAACCCTGTCATACTGCATCAAAACTGTGCCAAAACCGAGCTTCGAAGCATATGTATAAATCACAAACTCCCCTTTCCCTGATGGCATAGCTAGGACTGGCGTTGAAGTCAACGCATGCTTCAGCTTGTCAAAACTCTCCTGGCACTCAAATCTCCAAATGAATTTGGCATTCTTCTTCGTCAAGGAGGTCATGGGCACCACAATAGGAGAAAATCCTTTAATAAACTTCCTGTAGTACCCAGCCAACCCCAATAAACTACGGATCTCTGTCACACTCTTAGGCACTAGCCAATCTCGGACTGCCTTGACCTTACTGGGATCAACCTCTACTCCATATCGGGATATGATGTGGCCCAAGAATGCCACTTTGTCTAGCCAGAACTTACACTTTTTGAACTTGGCATACAACTGTCGGTCCTTCAAAACTTGTAGCATGGTCCTGAAATGCTGACTGTGCTCCTCTCTGCTCTTCGAGTAGATCAGGATCTCATCTTTGAAAACTATGATGAGCTGATCCAAATATGTCTGAAACACGCAATTCATGATATCCATGAAGATCTCTGGCGCATTTGTCGGTCCGAAGGGCATCACCATAAATTCATAGTGCCCATAATGCATCCTAAAATCCATCTTAAGCACGTCAAAATCTCTCACCTTCAGCTGGTGGTATCCTGATCGGAGATATATCTTCGAGAATGTTGATGCTCCCTGAAGCTGATCGAATAGATACTAGATGATGGGCAGCAGATACTTATTCTTAACTGTGACCCGGTTCAGCTCCCTGTAATCGATGCAAAGCCACATGTTGTCGTCCTTCTTCTTAGCGAACAGTACCTGTAACATCCATGGAGAAAAGTTCGGGCGAATGATACCCTTGTCTAGCAAGCCCTGTATCTGATCCTTCAGCTCCTTCATTTCTGCAGTTGCTAGATGACAGGGTGCCTTACAAATCGGCAGTGTACCCGACATCAGCTCGATAGAAAAGTCCAACTCTCTGTCTGGGGAGTGCCATAAACATCATCCAAGAAAACGTTGGGAAAATCTATGACCACATCGACATTTTCTAGCCTCGATGCACACGTACATCATTCATGATAACATATACATTTAAAAAATGTCAATTTGTGATCAGGGCGCTGTCAGAACTGCTTACTCGACCCGGGTGCAAAATGGTCACCCTTGGAAACCCTAATTGACCATTTTACCCCTGTACCTCAAAATTTCTAACCGAAGCCAACCAAACACCTTAAAAAACACCTAAAAATATTTAAAATAATTTCATAAACGTAATCTTGAGCCCGTTCTGTAAATTTAACGATTCGTTTTAAAACTTGGACAGGGTCCCGGTTTTAACCGGAATCAACCCAAAACTTAACCAAAAATTTCAAAATATTAACCACTACTTAATCACACCCTATTATCCTATAATCAACCTAAATCAGCCCAATTAAGGCCCTCGTATGCCACTGAAACCTAGCGGGAATTTCCTGTACGTGTGCACTGAAAACCCTAGTTGCACCTAACCCTCGAGAACTCGATCCTAGCCCAAACTAGACTGGACCAGCCTCAAACCGACCACTCCTAGCCCACCTATGGACCCTCCTGGACTGACCTAACCACTGCCCTCAGCCACATGTACGCGCACCCCTCGGTTCCCCATGAAACACTCGATCTAGCCACCATTTTGACCTATATCGCCTCCTAGCTTCGATCCATGCATTGTCACGCTACCAGCCGTTCATGGACCACTCCAGGGCATTGTCATGGACCACACACGTCCCAAGCCAGCCCCTGGAATGAGCCATGCACGGCTACACCTCTTCCTTTACCCGATCTAGCTGCTATGTGCTTCCTAGGACCCAAGCGATTGGCCTCTCCCCTTAGATTGAACCAAAGCCCTCTCAACCTTATCCACCATATACCATCGACATATTTAGTCCCTTGAAACCTATATCTAGCAGCCCTTGCAAGAAATTCATGGTAAAATGTGATTTATATGTAAAACGGTATGCATATTTCATGACAACCTTGCAAAAACAAAGAAACGTTATAGAACTGATAATTTCTCATACATAAACACACAAATCAGCATATAATGATATGAATGATGAGAAAAATGAGATTTTGAGCATGACTTTGCGTTTTACGCTCGAAAACTTAGAGATACTCGCGTAGAACGTGCACCGGAGCTACGGGGAAGGATTCTTTCAAAAACTTGGGAAGAATCTCGAAGGTGGCTATTGTATTTTTCAAAAATAACTGCTGGAAGAAGATGGAGGGGTCAGCCAAGTAGAGAGTGTCGGATATTAGGGTTTAATTGTAGTGTTTAAGTCAATATAATAAGTGCTAATGGGCCCCTAATTAAAAATAAAGGGATTAAAAAGGTTTGGGTTGATTAAGTAATAAAATAATCTCATTAATCCCAATACCACTCCCGAAAAATATTTTGTTTAGGTATGTTTTTTAAAGTATTGTCCGAAGGCTCAAAAGTCCCTTGACTTGATAAAATTTGCATACCGGTTTAAAATATGACCCGAAGAGCAAAAATAGTCCACCTAGACCCATTTTAGAAAATATCACTTATTTAAACCATATATTAAATAATTAAAAATAATTATTTAATAAAAATATTTTTCACTAATTATTCTCTGTCTCCGTTCCTCATTCGAGCGCGAAATACTAATAAAAGCCCTAACACATGAAACTTTAATAAACCAGGCAATAAACCATATATCCATGCAATAATCATGCATTTAATACTTTAAAATAAATAAACACATATTTTAGTAAAACTCTAGATTGCATGCAGTCAGGTTACGTAGCTCGAATTTGCTAGAACTTACAAGTTCAGTCCAGGAGAGTCCAGTCGTGTGATAGGAAGGGCTGGTTAGGGTTTGTTCCGAGCTGGTTTTGAGTAGAGTCGAGTAATTGTCTTAGAAGTATAGTTAGGGTTTGGCCTCCTTTGTGCTGTCAAGTAGTATTCGAGGGTCATAAGCGGTCTGAATTAGGTTGTTTAAGGGCTAGTCATGTGTGGTTAAGTCATGGTTTAAGTTTTGGAAAGTTTGTTTGAGTTCGAGTTGATTCGGGTTAAATTTTAAATTGTTGGATTATTTTAAGTCAACTTACGTTTTATGATTAATGATTTACGGATTTTTATGTATTTTATATTTTAAATGTTAAAGTATTTAGGTGTTGATGGTTTCCAATTCCAAGAAAATGTTATATATAAAAAAGATTTCCTTAGTATTTATTTAAATTTTAAAGTTCAAAGTAAGGTACGTTTTAGAAGTATTCCTTGAAGAACTGCCTTGATATTATGAACTATAATCTTCTGAAGACTCGATTACCATAGCTTATGCTTCACTGATATGGTGCTCTAGTGATTGAGTTTTCTTACTTGATTGACATAAAACAAGGACTAAATAGGCTCTTGATCTTCAACAAACAGTCTGATTCGATTCACTAAACTCTGATATGATGACCACTCTAGAATTATAGTCTGATTCCCTACCTACCTAGTACGATAATCCGATAGACTTGAACTACTATCTTTTGACTTATGATCTAAGGAGTACTAAGGAAATTGAAATTTCTCTCTAATATGATAATGAACCTTGGATTTGATGTGGTTTGGCTGCATTATATATAACCTAGAAAGCCACAAATGATTCTTCACCAACTTCACATTCATTCTGCACCCTACATTCAATTTTCTACATGTTGGAGAATGTTGAATGAACACTAACGATCTCTTTAATTGTGGAAATTTTGGACTATAAATTGTTGATTTCCCCGAACCGAAAAGATTGGGACAAGATTAAATGTTGGTGCTACTCAGACCAAGCCAAGGGAATGGAGCCCAACGTCCGTGTTTTTTCCATAACGCAAGAAGAAATAGAAAACTCAAACAATGTTGTGACAAAAACATTTCTAATCAACAAATTTCATGTTTCGTTGTTTTATGGTGTTGCCACTCATTCATTCATATATAAAAGGTTCAATAATAAGTTAGGGTTTATACATAGGAAAATGATTAAGCCATCACTAGAACAAAAACGCTAAAAGATCCATTGTCTTTTAGGCTGAACAACTGATGTTGTAGCCACTGTTATTTAAAACCCGGCCAACAACAATGGATAAAAACCGTTGTCTTAGGTATCAAAGACAACAGTTTTTCAAGGTTTAAAAACGTTGTTGGAACATTTCATGTTCACAATCTTGATTTTGATGATTGATAAGAACGAATTCTATAGCATTCTAGGGACTTTATTTTGTCGTTTTCGTACTTATCTGGCGTTTTTTATTCCGAGTTGTGCGATTAATTCGTTCAATTATTGCTAGTTGCAAGTTTGACCAAAAAGTGATAAAAGCCAACAAAAGGAAATAGAGTCATGCTTCAGAATGCCATGTTAGAAACACCCGGAAAATAGGGAATAGCACAAAGAACTGACACAGACCCCTACACGGACCCCGTGTAAGGGTCCGTGTAAGGGTCCGCGTCATAGAAGCCCAAAGAAGAGAACTACAGTGTCTACACGGTTCCCTCTCCGGACCTGTACACGGGGTCCATGTCCATTACCCCTGAGAATGAAAATTACAGAGTCTACACAAACCCCTCCCCGGATCCTTACACGGGGTCCTTGTCCATGGTTTCCGAGACAGAATTTTATGCGAAGAGGCACGGACCCTGACCCTGAGGTATACACGGGGTTCGTGCCCTATGATATCAGCTTAAGATTTGGCGCAGATTTTCGGAAATCTTTGAAGATAATGATTTATGGGCTCGAAAATAACAGGTTTGGGAGGCTTTTTGGAAGGAGATATAAAAAAGAGGAAAACCTAAATGAACAAGGACTTTTAACTTTTGAAGGCGGTGGCTAGAGCTTGGAGAAAATGAGAGGGAGACGCACTTCACAAGCAAGATTCACGCATCATCGCTGAGATTTTCTCCTCTTTTATTTTCTTATTTTTATTCATGAATTTGAATATTAGATTTTCTTCTAGTTTTGAATTTATGGTGTAACGCTCATGAGCCATGGCATAGCATGGGCCTCGGCCCATACCCACGCACCATTACGCATAGGACTTATCCGGTCTAGGCACTGGAGTTTTTACCTCCCCAGGATTAGAACTCATGAACTCCTGGACTTATGTAGATCTTGGTAGCAATCCTGATAACCAGTTGGGCTACTAGATCAACTGGTATCAGGATTGCTGCCAAGATCTATATAAGTCCAGGAGGTCCTTAGGTTCTAATCCTGGGAAGGTAAAAACTCCAGTGTCCGGGCTGGATAAGTCCTATGATTAATGGTGCGTGGGTATAGGACCGAGGCCCATGCTATGCCATGGCCCATTACTATTACAATAAAAGGTGCCTTTTATTTTTATTTTTCCGTAAATTTTAAATAGTTTAAAAGTAAGGTACGTTACAGTTGGTATCAGAGCGGTGTTCTTGTAAAGGGTTATACTACAGTCATGATTTCAGCATGTTCATATTTAAATTCAAATTACGTGCATCTTATGTTATGATATTATGTTCATAAATGTTGGGTTTGTGTGTGGTAAATGTTGGAATAGTATGCGACCCAGACGTAGGATTGTGTGTGAAGCAGGCGATGAGAATAGGGAAGCTCAGGATGGGGAGATTGTCACTCCTCCTCATCCACCCCTAGATATCCAGGCTTAGATGGTTGCAGGAATGACCCAGTTCTTCGCACAGTTTGCGGGGAACCAGACTGCAGTAGATACAGCGGCGAGTCCCATACCTGAGGCAGTTTAAGAGAGGTTTAGGAGGATGATTCGAAGGAGTTCTCGGGGACTACTGACCCGATGATAGCAGAAGGATGGATTAAGTCCATCGAGGTAATCTTTGTGTTTATGAAGCTTGAAGATGCAGACAGAGTTAGATGTGCCACCTTCTTGTTGACTGAAGACGCCAGACTTTGGTGGGAAAGCGCATCAGTGTCAGTGAACTTACAAACACTGACGTGGAATGGGTTCAAGGAGGTTTTCTACTCCAAGTACTACTGAAAGAATCGATTACAAAGGTGATAAGTGTTTAGAAGGGGGGTTGAATAAACACTTACTGAATATAAATTCTTTTCGAATAGTAGGTTTAGTTTAGTTACAAACTGACACTCGGTATCTCGTCAGTCGATAACAATCAGTTTAACTAAATAACAGTTGCAGAAATAAACTGACTGAAAGATAGAATAACTCAAAGTAACTGAATGTGAAAAACACGCGATATGTTTCTGGATGTTCGGAGGATAGAATAACTCCTACGTCACCCCTTCTATCACAAAGATAGGATTTTCTCTAAAAGACTTTGATCAAATACACACGTTGTACTGACCCACTTCAGTTTGGACTTAACACTGCCAAACTGAAATCTTAGTTAACAAAACTTTTACAGTATAAACAACTGAATGAATGCGAGTTGTGATTTTAGCAGAGTAACAGCAAACTTGAATAGAATAGTATTTCGCGTGATTCCATTCTCAGCTGCCCTCTTCACCTATTTATAGGCTTCCCTCTCAACGGTAATATTAAATATCATTTGAATCTTTATATCCGTTGATTGCCACGTCGATATCTTCTGGCATTCGTACACTGAAATGCGGTGTCCCACTACTAGTTGCAGTCTGTTGTACTATTTGTCGGTTGTCGTTCTCAACTGATGACATGTACAGTTGAGGGACCGGCTGAAGGATACTTTGCTGGAAAGCTTATAACTGATTTGTTTCAACTGATCAGTCCCAAACTGATCGGTCAGTTATAATACTGCTTCAACTGATGACGTGTATAATTTATGGCTGGTACGCATTAGTCTTCAGCTAGTGGCAATAGATCAGTTAGCTCGTTGCTTTGTTTCCTTTGATCAGTTATACAAATACGTTTCGAAGCTTAATTTAGTTCGTCAAATCACTGAAATTTAGATTCCAACAATTTCCCCCTTTTTGGTGATTGACAAAACTCAGAATATAATAAACTGATCTTTTGAATAAAAAATTTTTGTAGATAAAATAATTTCTAATGTACAAATTCGTACAAATAATCTTCAAGTAATAACTGATAAAAGAATGTCTCTTCTCTTCAGCTGTATCCTCTCTTATTCTTTCATTGACCTAGCTACTTCCCCCTTTTTGTTAAGCACATCGACCTTGAGAGAAAGAATCCTAACATCAGCTGCAATGTCTTTGACAGCAGTGAATACAGTAGTCTGCAGCAAATTGATCTTCTCGGACACAGATAGTTCCATGGATTCAACTTTCTTGCTGATTTAGTCTTGAGTAACAGAAAGACTCTTAGATGTGCCTCTGTTCTTGTTGAGCTCGTCGATAGCAAAGGTCATGGAAGTCACAGCTGTTTGAATGGATTTCAGTTTGTCTGAATTAAATTCACTGGAGGAGTTCAACTTCAGAGAATGAGAAAGCTGTGTGTTTTGAATATGCTTTATTTCTTGTATTATTTTGGACATGTTGAGTTGAATGTCCTGAATTTATTCAAGGACCAAATCAATGTCTGGTGTCCTTCTTCAAGGCATGATCTCTGATGAAATGATGCCTGAAATCTATATGCTTGGTCCTAGAGTGAAGAACTGTATTGAGGTAATAGCAATCTTACTTGTATTATCACAGAATATGGGCGATTCTTTAGCATCAACTCCATAATCTCTCAATTGTTGTTGAACCTAGAGCAGTTGAGCACAACAGCTTCCAGCAGCAATGTCACGCCCCGAGTCCGAAGCGTCGGTGACATCCGACATTGTTTAACAATTACTTGAAAACAATTAAGTCTCGTATCAAAATGCCAAAAACCAGTTTTTTTCATAAATAAAGTATTGTCTCACGATGACAATGAAATAAAATACATCAGAGTTTCAAATAGCGGAAACGAAAGGAAAGCGAAATCTTGAGTTCTGATCTTGATCTTCGATTCACCAACCCCAGAAAGCATCTTGCTCTTCCTCATTCAGTTGCTCCTCATTTTTATCTGAAATTTGTAAGGGGTGAGTGTTTTGGGAAACACTCAGCAATTGGGGGTCGATCGATTCCAATGATATATATAGAACTTAGTTTTCTTAAAACGTTCTTTTAACAGACTTTCAAAGATTAATATTCTTAGCTTATCAGGACAGAGACAAATCGAATAAATGACAGAATTTATCAGATGATTCAGAACAATTCAGAAACAGATTAAATCAATTCAGAATAGAACATATCATAACAGACATAACACTGTCACTCATCTCATTTCCATGGTCAAATTGTCCCCAATATGTTAGTCCTCTAAGGGGCAAGGCCAGAACATGGTTTTATACCCACCAATGGGGGCCAGAACAGAACATGGTTTTATACCTACCAATGGGGGCCAGAACAAAACAACAATTCTCGTCCCATTTCAAATTCGAATCGTAACAGTGCAACCGAATTTAGAAGTCACAGACAGAGCTTTTCAGATATTCAAATTTCAGAGTTTTCATACAGACACAGCGGAACCAAGAATTTCGAAGCATAGAAGAGAGCACATAATCGATCGAATTTTTAAACCAATATTTTCGAAAAGGACATACCAACATGCATGTCACGTTATCTATATCAAAGATTAAAATAGAAAGAAGATACGTAAGCCAAAAGCCCACTTACAGATTTCTTGTACGAAGCTTCCTCTTGAAATTTTCACAGCACTTCGGTGTAACTTTAACAAACACTATCTTCGGTCGAGCAGCACTTCGACACGGAAAAGCAACTCTGGACTGAACGAAATTCTTTCCTCCTTCTTCTTTGACTTCGGCCGAGACTTGTGAGGGGTGAGGGGAACCGAAATTTTAGTGTCTTTCTTGGAGCACTTTTTCCTTCCCTTTGATGTGGTATTTATAGGCCAAAGATAGCCCCTTCACCTAGCCCCTTGGCCGAAATCTTGGGGTCCAAGATTAGCCATGAATGTGGTTCAAAATCTCATGCACTCCTTAAATGTCACCTTGATTTTCTAAACGGTCATTTCCTGCACCATCAATATGTCCTAGCCCTTAGCTCCTCCCGCAGCTCCTTCATGGGTTAACTCAAAATTTATTTCTTGCACATTTAATTTGTCCAAACTCCTGGCTCAACTTATAGCTCCCTTTTTGGTCTTGTTAGGACAAGCCTGGTTGAGATTCTTCGAGCTGAAAGATCGAGTCCTTGAGCTGGGGTTTTATTCCTCCCATGATACTACTCCGATGGATGCGATTACTTGTAGCTTGGCCTCCTGTTGAGCTACTCCCCGAGTTTTGAAGTTGCTCCCTCGAGTTAGATTTATTGATTTACTTCAGATTGGAAAACCTCGGTGTAAGGCTCAAGAATTGTCAATTGGCATTGATGTGAGACTTGAAACCATGAGAATGCATGACATATAGAGTGGAATTTTTGAAGCATGGCCGAAGCCACACCGCACCCGCGGTGTTAGAGATACAGCACCCGCGGTACATTGAGAGGAAATTAGTGAAATTGTGCGAACAGACACCGCACCCGCGGTGCTAGCACGACCGCACCCACGGTGTGAGACCGCACCCGCGGTCTAGGTGCTGCACTGTTAGATTAATTTGCCGTGAGCACAGCGCACCCGCGCTCTTGAGTTGCCGCACCCACGGTTTGCATGCGAAAATGCCACCTTTGAATTTCATGTTGACACATGGCTTGGGGTATATAAGCTTGCATGACACCTCATTTTCTTCATCTGATCAGCAAGTAGGAACCGAGAGAGCTTGGAGGGAGGAGCTTTCATTCTTTTGATCTTTAACTTGAGAATTTGAATGATTTAGCCATCCGATTTATATTCCGAGTTAAGATTTGTGATCCTTGCATCGTTGGCTACAAAAGGATGTAAGTATATCTCATTTTCAGCATGATTGAGAATTGAGATGTTGGAGAAATTATGATTTGTGTTGTAGATATGTGTTCTTGGTATACCGAGCATCGTATATTTGTTATCAGAACGATTTTCGGACACCGTATACAAGCCTTGCGAATTTCCAGCATGTATATCGATATTGATTGGAAGAATTGAGCATGTATATTGATGTTAGATGAGATTACGAGTTGATTGTGATTGAGTATGATATTATTGAGCTGAGCGGTATCGAAGAACTACGTCGTTACGCCGTCAAATTATTTTGAAACCGATTTCAGCTTTGTATATTGAGTTGCTTGAGATATATATTGATAGAGTACATATCGATTATGCTATTTCAGATTGTATTGGCTATTGTGAACTCAAGCCTTCGACTACGACACAGACAGTGCGACAAGAAAGGTATAATTCATGTGGTCACGGGATTGCACAACTCGATTCAGATTTGATACGAGTTTCCCCAAATCACATACTAGATTGTTATTACATTTGATTATGTAATGTCTTGTTTATTGATTTATATTCGAGTCCTGAGATAGGAGAGATTGGCAGACTTGCCAAAACTAGACGTTTCGGTGTATCGTCGCATAGGAGTAGATTTACTCTATGTGCAGACTCTCGATACAGAGTTGACCGAAGTCTAGGAATAAGACGTACCGTTGCCCCGTGTAATGCCCGAGAATTTAATTACCGTAATCAGAAATGATTTGGATATGATTACTGTAATCTGAGATTAATCTGGAATGATTTATTGAAGTAATTGAGATAATTATAGACGGAACGGAACGGATTAGAACACATAAGAAAGGTGTAAATTATGTGTGCAAATTTATGTGTTGGCGCACATGCGCGATCAAGATTGGCGCACATGCGTGAGAATCACAGTAAGGTTGGCGCACATGCGCGAAGACATGCGCGCATATGCGCGACACCTCCAGAAGCCTTGGCGCATATGCGCGAGATTAGTGGCGCATATGCGCGGAAGGTCCAGAAGGATTGGCGCATATGCGCGACTTAAATGGCGCATATGCGCGGAAGGGACAGAATGGTTGGTGCATATGCGCGGAAAGATTGGCGCATATGCGCGAGAAGGAAAATGGCTGGTTCGAACAACTGGCGCATATGCGCGACTTTGTGCGCGCATATGCGCGAAACGTGCGAGTCATGCACTCCGCCACTTGCCTTGCATGCGTGGAATGTATATATATATATGTATAAAAATCGAATTCCTCATTCAGAATATGGAGAAGGAATCGAGAAGCTTAGGAAAAGCTTTGTTCTACATTTTGAAATTCGATTTATGAGCGAACCGTCTATCTGAATTGAAATCCGACTTCGGTACTGTGTTCCTATCAACACAGGCTACGCAAGGACGTAAGTTTTATTACGTTTAGACAAGATTTGATTTTATGATGTTGTCAGAATTGCATATGATTCAGATATGGTGTTTCTACTACCGTAGATATTTTAGAATCGAAGTCAGATTTAGAAACAGATGGTTTATGGAATTGTTATGAATTTTAGAGTTGATTGGATTGAGATTGCTATCAGAATTATGCTGTTATTTATTTTAAAGTGTACAGATACTGAAGTTATAGATTGTACTGAGATTTATTAGGAATTCTGGTAGTGTAATTGTGATGTTAAGACTGACGGGGTTATAAGACTGTAGTGTTATGCCGTCTAGACATCAGTTGGTACAGATTGATCAGATTCAGTATTGGTTTCTGTCATCTTGTGCTATGGTTGATATGAATCAGATTGTAGTTTATTCAGATATTGTTCAGAACAGATTGTGAGTTGGACTACACATTGACTCAGTGTATTTGTTATTATCGTTTCAGATCAGGGGATGGACAGATTTGACTTCGAGACTTCGTCTTCCTCAGACGGGGACGATAAAGGTATAATTCATGTGATATTCGGGAAGAAACAACTCAATCGAGACTATCCTTGAGTTGCCCAATAAATCACATACTATATTCTTGTTTATGTTTTGATTTTAGCATTGTATTCAAATGTAGGTGATCCTTGCCATATTCAGATATGAATATGATTATGCTTTGTTTACAGATTATTATTCATTGCATTTAAGATAGGAAAGTCTTGACAGTCATTGTCAGACTTCTAGACGTTCGGTGTATCTCAGCTTAGGAGTAGGCATTACTCCTATTGCCAGCCGTCGATACAGCTTGGACCGAAGTCTAGGAATAAGACGTACAGCACCACGATTGGTTGGGTAGGTGACAGCCAGTGACGTCTTATTCACCCCGGGATCCCTAGAGTTTTAGTCGAGTCAAGTCTAGACATGATTTGATTAGGTCTGCATGATTATATGGATGTGGCTTCCTAGATCATGGAACCCATCGTTATTGCTTCCAGTGGTGCTAGCATGTTTTTATGATTTAGATTTGTTATATGCATGTTTAGCTGATTTGAAGTACATACATATTGTGATTAGATTTCATAGCTTATGAAATCTAATGTTTTGATTTTATTCGTGACAGCATGCTTCATGAATTATGTTATGTATATACATGTTTACCATGCTTTATACTGGGATTTATTCTCACCGGAGTTATCCGGCTGTTGTCTTGTTTTGTATGTGTGCATGACAACAGGTGGGGCTGGATCAGGGTCGAGATGACGATGAGAGAAGACGAGTTAGCGTGGTGATTCCGGACTTACAGTAGACTTGGTTTTATTACTTGAATTTAGTAGTCGAACCTTAGACTAGAGTATTGTATGTTAATACTGAAATGTATTTTATACAGATATGTATATTATTAGATGCCATTACCTTCCGCAGTTTTTATTTAAAACGAAAAATTTTTAGACCCTGTTTATTAGAACCGATAATTAAATCCCAACTATGATTAGGAAGATGATTAGCGTCCGGGTCCCCACAACAGGTGGTATCAGAGCCGATAGTTCCTTTAGCGACAGATCTTTTAGAGATAGGTCCTTTAGATTGAGATAGTCAGAACTGATAGATCCTTTAGATTGACTTAGATTGGGATAGAAGAGAATGAGCGGGGTAGAGGAGTTTTCTTTCCTTGCATGTCTGTGCTAGCATGAGATTGATTTTCATGTTGATTGACATTGTGTGCTAGCATGAGACTATGTGTTACTGCTTTAAGATACATGGCTACCTGACTATTTGATTTGAATTGGTATTATGTATCCTTAAATATAAATCAGATCGGATTCATGATCAGCAGTAAGATGATCATGATCAGAAAAGATTGGCACAGATTTGTATTAGTGGGTTACTAATGTGTGTGGTAATCAGATGTACCTCCCCGAAGGATTGTGGAAAAAGGTAGTACTTCGTATGATCCGCCATATATACCAGAACCGCAGATAGATGTGTCAGCGACTCCGATGGAAACTAAGCTGGCAGAATTTCAGCTATTTGAGCCGCCGATTCTGAGTGGTACAGAGACGCCAGAAACGTGTCAGCACTGGGTTGAAGACATAGAGATATTGTTTGATCTACTGGATTGTACAGATGACCAGAGAGTTAAATTGGTATTTCACCAATTACAAGAGGCTGCCAGAAGTTGGTGGATTACAATCAAAAGAGTATTGGCACTGCGTGGTACTGTGATCACATGGGAAGTCTTCAAGACTGAATTCTATCAAAGATTTTTCTCCGCTTCGTACCGAGAAGACAAGAAAGCAGAATTTGAGAATTTAAGTCAAGGTCAATTGAAGATTGACGATTATGCTGCTAAATTTTCTACTCTGTTGCGTTTTGCTCCTCATATGGCTAGGGATGATGAAGCTGTAGTGACTCAATTCATTAGAGGATTGAATTCGGAGATAGTTGCCTTCATGAATCTACAGCGACCCTATCATTTTGCTGATGTCTTGAGTAAAGCAAAGAGAGCAGAAGAGAGTCTGATTCGACAATTAGCGAGGTTGTGTGTGAAGCAACCCCAGACACCACAATCCCCTTCGAGATTGGAACGTGGCAGCAGGAGTGGAAAGCAAGATGTGCTGAAAGCTCGGAAGAAACAGTTCAAGAGGTTAGGCAGTGGTTCCTTCAGTTCCAGTGGTTCCAGTTCGAGTTATACTGGAGTTTATTGCGCTAGGTGTGGAGGGAGACATCCCACCGAACAATGCCAGGGAGTGACTGGTAGATGCAATAGCTGCGGACAACATGGGCATTTTGCTAGAGTGTGTCCTCAGAAGAGTTCCCAAAGATTCCAGGGAGCAGGACCATCGGGTGGCAATGCATGAGAAACAAACCCAGAAACTACAACAGGTACTATTCTTTATGATTATATTGCAGATGTATTGATACATACTAATGCATTCGTCATGAGTATCTGTGATTGAGTAGCACGGTGATATGCTATATTTATGGGGTCTGTTTGCGCTGTAGTATTGATTTCTGTACTGTTTGGAGGAATATGTTGATATCAGAGATTTCTGTGACATGTTATATACTACAGTAGAATGAAACCGGGATTGGACTAGATTATGATGTACTTGTGTTATATGATTTCGATCTCAGTATTGATAGGTAATGCTAAACAAGTACAGACATATCGTAGCATGTGTTCCAGAAACAGTAAGATTAAGACCAGATCTGGTTGCTAAGTGAGGATTTTAGATCCAGAAGTCCTTAGAAAATTTTAGGGTTTAGGACTCGATTATTACAGAAAGGAACAGATGGCATCCTTATGTATTCAGTAGATCCACTGAAATCGAGCCTAAAAATTTGATAGTAATATCATAATTGACTGGTGTTTTCTTAGATAATAAGTCAGATGGGTTCTCTATCAGAAAGAATTGACAAATTAAAGTATGGGCTAAGGAATCCAGTTGATTGTGTATTTCTCTTGAAGAAATTTTAGTTCTGTTTCTAGATTAACAGATTATGTGTTCAGGGGTATTTTGAAGAATTATGCTTGTTATATCTATGATTCCGGGATATATCCACAGCATCTGATTGTTTATATTGAATATTTGAAGACTGGGTTAATTATTCCGAGAATTGTGAGTATTGTATACAGCAATGGGTCAGGTATGAATCCGGTATGCAGTTACTGATACAAGTTTTCATTCAGACTATGCAGTATCAGAAACGTCAGCATTAGCATGATGTCAGATATGTCAGAACCAGATTATCTTCTTCTGATTTTCTTTTCTTGTATTGCTTTATGTCTGCTGAGTATTATTATGATTCTAAATCAGTATTTGAGACATCTTATATTGGTTGGGAGTATGTTCTATTTGCAGATGAGATATAGCAGTTGATCTGGGCAGTATGAAGATTTGTCAGCCAGCCAGAATCTATTATGTTATGAGTTTTCTTAAACTCACTAGATCAGTATAGGATATTTCCGTTCTGAGTTTGATTTGATGTTATTGTAACTATTATTCAGTGTCTGATACTATGCAGTTCCAATTGTATCAGAGTTGTTTGTGGTAAATACAGTAGTCCCGAACAGTGATCAGAATTTTCAGACCTGTATTTTGTTGATCAGATCAGTATAACAGCTATGTAAATTTGTGTTTTGAATAAGACCGATTATTGTGTTATATCAGAATGTTTCAGAATTGTTTTCAGCTTTTGATATGGATAGTCAGAGCCGAATACCAGGTAGGTATTTCTTATTTATTTTTATGTTATTAACGGGTTGTTTATACCGGATAGTTCAAAGCTGAAGCCACAGGTAGTGTCAGACATGCACAGTAAGGGATTCAGTTTCATTCAGATGGTTCAGAATGTATGATATTCGAACAGATAGTGTTGGTATAGATAGATTAGATCAGTTGGGACAGCAATTTATGTTGTAAGGGTGGTAGAAATGGTACTGATATGTCTGAATCGATAACAAAAGAAGCCAGAAAGCTAGGAATCAGAAGATGATTACCGACTTAGTATATTCCTGAATAGAAATGGGAGGACATTTCTATTACTTTTATAAGGAAAATTTCCACCATTTTCTTCAGACTGGGTTATGAGATGATTGTGATTGATAGATTGTTCAATCTATATCTAGTAGGTTATATCATAAGCTGTTTCTCTCAGACTTGTTACAGATTGACAGGTAGTCAGCATGTAGTAGTCAGATATTGAAAGATATTGGCAGAACTCTAATACGGGATGTTAGCACTAGTTATCTGAAGGAATAGATATAAGAAACCAATGTCAGATGCTGACGATTGGTATTTGGAGCCGAAGATGGAGTATGTCCTTAATTGGAATAAACAGATGGAATAGCAACTACAGGTGGTATTTCTTTGTTATGGATTGCAATTAGCGTATACGGGTATTGTATAGCCAGTAATATAGGATTGATTCGGCTAGTGATATGAGTTGGAATGTTAAACTCTTCTAGATATACATTTCTTCTGATAGATGTGGATTGATTGTTGATGAGTTCGGGGACGAACTCAGATCTAAGAGGGGGAGAAATGTAATGCCCGAGAATTTAATTACCGTAATCAGAAATGATTTGGATATGATTACTGTAATCTGAGATTAATCTGGAATGATTTATTGAAGTAATTGAGATAATTATAGACGGAACGGAACGGATTAGAACACATAAGAAAGGTGTAAATTATGTGTGCAAATTTATGTGTTGGCGCACATGCGCGATCAAGATTGGCGCACATGCGTGAGAATCACAGTAAGGTTGGCGCACATGCGCGAAGACATGCGCGCATATGCGCGACACCTCCAGAAGCCTTGGCGCATATGCGCGAGATTAGTGGCGCATATGCGCGGAAGGTCCAGAAGGATTGGCGCATATGCGCGACTTAAATGGCGCATATGCGCGGAAGGGACAGAATGGTTGGTGCATATGCGCGGAAAGATTGGCGCATATGCGCGAGAAGGAAAATGGCTGGTTCGAACAACTGGCGCATATGCGCGACTTTGTGCGCGCATATGCGCGAAACGTGCGAGTCATGCACTCCGCCACTTGCCTTGCATGCGTGGAATGTATATATATATATGTATAAAAATCGAATTCCTCATTCAGAATATGGAGAAGGAATCGAGAAGCTTAGGAAAAGCTTTGTTCTACATTTTGAAATTCGATTTATGAGCGAACCGTCTATCTGAATTGAAATCCGACTTCGGTACTGTGTTCCTATCAACACAGGCTACGCAAGGACGTAAGTTTTATTACGTTTAGACAAGATTTGATTTTATGATGTTGTCAGAATTGCATATGATTCAGATATGGTGTTTCTACTACCGTAGATATTTTAGAATCGAAGTCAGATTTAGAAACAGATGGTTTATGGAATTGTTATGAATTTTAGAGTTGATTGGATTGAGATTGCTATCAGAATTATGCTGTTATTTATTTTAAAGTGTACAGATACTGAAGTTATAGATTGTACTGAGATTTATTAGGAATTCTGGTAGTGTAATTGTGATGTTAAGACTGACGGGGTTATAAGACTGTAGTGTTATGCCGTCTAGACATCAGTTGGTACAGATTGATCAGATTCAGTATTGGTTTCTGTCATCTTGTGCTATGGTTGATATGAATCAGATTGTAGTTTATTCAGATATTGTTCAGAACAGATTGTGAGTTGGACTACACATTGACTCAGTGTATTTGTTATTATCGTTTCAGATCAGGGGATGGACAGATTTGACTTCGAGACTTCGTCTTCCTCAGACGGGGACGATAAAGGTATAATTCATGTGATATTCGGGAAGAAACAACTCAATCGAGACTATCCTTGAGTTGCCCAATAAATCACATACTATATTCTTGTTTATGTTTTGATTTTAGCATTGTATTCAAATGTAGGTGATCCTTGCCATATTCAGATATGAATATGATTATGCTTTGTTTACAGATTATTATTCATTGCATTTAAGATAGGAAAGTCTTGACAGTCATTGTCAGACTTCTAGACGTTCGGTGTATCTCAGCTTAGGAGTAGGCATTACTCCTATTGCCAGCCGTCGATACAGCTTGGACCGAAGTCTAGGAATAAGACGTACAGCACCACGATTGGTTGGGTAGGTGACAGCCAGTGACGTCTTATTCACCCCGGGATCCCTAGAGTTTTAGTCGAGTCAAGTCTAGACATGATTTGATTAGGTCTGCATGATTATATGGATGTGGCTTCCTAGATCATGGAACCCATCGTTATTGCTTCCAGTGGTGCTAGCATGTTTTTATGATTTAGATTTGTTATATGCATGTTTAGCTGATTTGAAGTACATACATATTGTGATTAGATTTCATAGCTTATGAAATCTAATGTTTTGATTTTATTCGTGACAGCATGCTTCATGAATTATGTTATGTATATACATGTTTACCATGCTTTATACTGGGATTTATTCTCACCGGAGTTATCCGGCTGTTGTCTTGTTTTGTATGTGTGCATGACAACAGGTGGGGCTGGATCAGGGTCGAGATGACGATGAGAGAAGACGAGTTAGCGTGGTGATTCCGGACTTACAGTAGACTTGGTTTTATTACTTGAATTTAGTAGTCGAACCTTAGACTAGAGTATTGTATGTTAATACTGAAATGTATTTTATACAGATATGTATATTATTAGATGCCATTACCTTCCGCAGTTTTTATTTAAAACGAAAAATTTTTAGACCCTGTTTATTAGAACCGATAATTAAATCCCAACTATGATTAGGAAGATGATTAGCGTCCGGGTCCCCACACCCCGAGTGGTTGGGTAGGTAACAGACCGTCTTATTCACACCGGGATCCCTAGATTAGAAAAGAGTCGAGTCAAGATTTGAATGTTGAATACAGATTTGTATTCTACTACATGTTTAGATTTATATTCATGTTACTTGATTTATGTTATGCATTTGTACATGATTTATTACATTGCATGCATCCATGTTTTATACTGGGATATGTTCTCACCGGAGTTATCCGGCTGTTGTCGTGTCTGTATGTGTGCATGGCAACAGGTGGGGTAGGATCGGGGTCACGAGCTAGATGAGAGATGATGATAGCGTGGAGATCTCGGGCATTGCAGATTACTAGTGGTTCCTTATGAAACTTGTACTACTTATGTTTGTAGTTGTCATTTGAACATTAGTGAATGTTTGTACGAACAGACTTGTATGTACGTTACGTTGTTTAATTTCTATCGAGATATGTTATGCTTTAATTAATACATTTGAATTAAAGTTAAAAGCAAAATTTTGACCCACATTTTCGAACAAAGATCCAATTAAATCCCAAACGAATAGAGTTAGAGCCCGGGTCCCCACAACAGGTGGTATCAGAGCAGTAGGTTCTGTAGACTGAAATAGAATAGAATGAGCGGGGTAGATCGAGTCATCTTCCTTGCTTTTGAGATGCTAGCATGATTATTGCTTTCCCTATTATATGTTGTGTTGTATTATCTGAATTGATTTACAGCATTTCAAGCCTGAATCAGAACCGATTCTCGATCAGAGTCTATGATCAGAGGAGGGCTGAGACAGATGATTTTGGTTGTGTACTAATCAGTTTGATAATCAGAATTATGCCGCCTAGACGAGTGCCACAGCCAGAGCAGGGTAGCACATCCGGTGCACAGATGGATGT